>NW_013550337.1:0-2868 GCF_000499425.1 Eimeria acervulina | reverse complement strand
TGTATATATATATATACATTTGTATATATATATATACTTGTAGATATATATATATATATATCTACATAGAACATACATGTATATATATATATATACATGCACAAATATGTATATATGCATATTCCTACAAATATATTTTATAATATATATAAACATATATATAAACATGTATATAAACATGCATATATATATAAACATATATACATGTATATATAGACATGAGAGAGAAAAAGAGACAGAGTAAGATAAAGCAGAAGGAGACAGAAGAAGAAGAGACAGAGTAGCATAAAGCAGAGAGAGACAGAAGGAGAAGAGACAGACAAAGATAAAGCAAAAGGAGACAGAAGAAGAGGAGACAAACAAAGATAAAGCAAAGCAGAAAGGGACAGAAGGAGACAGAGCAGGAGGAGACAGAGCATAGAGAGTGAAGGAGACAACATAAAGAAGAGAAACAAATACAGAAAAGAAGAGCGGCAATAAACAAATAAAGGAGACACTACTCGCCTATCCTCAGAAACAAAGGAGACGCAGGAAGACTTCGAGATATCAACACAAAGAAAATCTGCTGCTCTTTAGCTGCCTCGAGCACCCCAGTGTATGCTTCTATCATCACAGTAGAGCCTGCTGACAGCAAACAATATATTTAAAATAAACAAATAAATATATTAATTAATTAATTAATTAATTAATTAATCAATCAATCAATTAATTAATTAATTCATAAAGCAATAACAAGCACAAATCCTGCTGCTTCGGTTGCTGCTGCTACTGCTGCTACTTTTGCTGCAGCTGCTTGCTGGTGCTGCAGCTGCTGCTGCAGCAGCAGCTGGTGGTGCAGCAGCACTGAGTAGCTGAAGCAGAGGAGCATAAGGAAGACAGAAGAGAGATAATGTTTAACTGAGATGCTGCAGCAGTTCTTCTGTCTCCTTGCTGCTTTACCTGTCTCCACAGGCATCGCTGCTGTCTCTTCTTCAGCCCACAGCTTTGGGGTGTATTCAAACTCTAAAGAAGAAAATGTTTTTTTGTCTCCTTGACTATAGAGTCTCCTCGATGTGCTACTCACAAGCCGCCTCTGCTGCTGCTGCTGCTGCTGCTGCTGCTGCTGCTGCACTGCAGCGCTGCTGCTGCTCCTGCTGCTGCTCCCCAGCGGAAGGGAAGCAGCATCAATCCCCCCCTGCAGCAGCCCCACAAGACAGGCACCATGCAATAAAACCCTAAACCCTAAACCCTAAACCCTAAACCCTGCACTTTAATCCCAAGGGCGTATCCCGCCGCATGCAACTGTTGCAGCAACACAGCTGCAGCAACACAGCTGCAGCAACACAGCTGCAGCAACACAGCTGCAGCAACACCGCTGCAGCAACACAGCTGCAGCAACACCGCTTCAATAGAGGAGAATAGAGAGTTGTTGTTTCTTACTTGGTTTGCATATTTATCAGATCGTTTATTATGAAGGAGTGTTGCGGGCTGTATAGACAGCTGAAACCGATTAAATATCTGCCTCACTCGCACTGGGAGGCCACCTTCATCAATTATCCCCGGTTTAATCTCCTTAGGAGCGGGGGGTTGGAGTGTACGTTCAGTCATCTGCAACTGCTGCAGAGTAAATGAGCTGCTGATTTTCTTTTGCTTCTTCTCCCCGATAGAAGCAGCAATATATCAATAATAGAGCAGAGCTTCTGAAGAAGAAGCCTGCTTATATACAGCAGGAGTTTATACCTTTAAATTATAATGAATAATATCTAAAAACTGCATATCTTATGCAGGAGGTATAAAGAGCCTCAAGACTGAAGAGTGGTGCTGAGGTTTATGCGGTGTATATAGCAGCAATTTACTGTGTCTTCTGCTTATAGCGGCATCGTCTATGTAAAAAAAAAGAATAAAGAGATCAAACAAACAGAAAAAAAGAATAAAAGAAATATAATAAACGTAGAAGTCTTAAGAGGAGTACAAGACAAAGAAATAAACAAACACGTATGATAAGGAGGCCTCGTCTATGAGTGCACAGGAAGAACGAGGGAGATGCTTAATTATTAAAAAGAAATATTCTTCATTTCATAAAACTTTATATAATTAAATATTTAAAAATATATATTTAATATATACACACAACAACTAACCTCTGAAGAAACATAGAAGAAGAAGCACAACCGCCGGTCAAGCTCCAGACCCCCTAATGGATCTGCAGCATTGTGCTGCTTTATTCTTTGAATTATATTATAAAATTAAATAAATAAATATAAATAAACAAATATAAACAAAAATATCATTCAAATGATACTTTTTTATAGAGTTTTGTTCATAGAAGAGCCCCAGAAAAACGGTAGCTGCGCATACACCCCAAATGCGGACGCCACACTGAGGTGTACGTGCAGTTATTATGAATAAGAATAAAAACAAAAATAATTATGCTGCATTATTTTAATTATCAATTAAAACTCAGTAAAAGAAACACTCAAAGACATATTTTTTCATAGATCAATTCAAACAAATATATATATATATATATATGTTTGAATATATGTATGTACATATATATATATATATAGCTGCACCAGAGAGTCAGACCTGTTGGTTTAGGAGAGAAAAAAGAGGCGAAGAGGTGTTGAGAGGGTTTAAATCGTGCCGATGGTGAATTATAAACAAAGAGTAAAACTAAATGCAGCTTCATAATACACCGATATAAGCATTTGCTGCCTCTGCGAGATAAACGAAGAAGAAAAAAACAAGAACGTAACAAACAGAGCGAAAGACAAAGACAATAAAAGACACAACTCTACTAAGGAGGCGAGAGCGCCATAGAGAACAACCCGCGCTTCTAAACAAACAAAAGCAATATATATATATATATATATATATATATATATA
>NW_013550338.1:956-8764 GCF_000499425.1 Eimeria acervulina | reverse complement strand
AGCAGCAGCAAAGGCAGCAGCAGCAGCAAGAGCAGCAGCAGCAGATACAAAATCATCTGCATATTTGTTTGTTTCTTTAGGTGTATTTATGTTTTTTTCTCTCGTTTGCAATATATTTTCAATTTAAGTCTGTCTTATTATTATAATGTCTATATATATATATATATATATATATTATACTATATGCACCACATATATATAGATATATATTACAATATATATATTATATATATATTGTAATATATATATATATATATTACAATATATATAGATATATTACAATATATACATATATATATTGTATTAGTCTCACATGGTCTAGGTAAGCAGCAACAGAAAGGCTGTCAATACACCTGGCAGCTTCAGCTGTATAGAATTTTTTTGTTTCTGCTAAGAAGGGCGCCTCAAATTCTTCTGCATAAATTGGTTGTTCTAAGTAATTACCCAACTCTGTCAGCATCTTTATGCACAGTCGCACAGAAAACATATCCGTCTCTTCGCCTTCTCGCTGCACACAACCACAAACATTTACCTCAACAGCAATCTATATATATATATATAGTTTGAATATATATATAGTTTGAATATATATATAGTTTGAGTATACATATAGTTTGAATATATATATATAGTTTGAATATATATATATATATATTATATATATTGTATATAATATACACATAGAAACAGCGGGAGAGAGAGTGAGAGAGAGAGACAAGAAGAAAGACAGCCAGCAATAGACAGCGAGAAGACGCATGCATTTAATGCAGAGTTAACTTAGTTTTTTATGTTTTGCTTTTAAATGGAGACTCAGATGAGTGTTGCATAGACCAGAAAAGAGATAAAAGCAGCAGATGAGAGAAAACGAAATAAATACAGCGCATGCAAAGCAAAAAAACAGCAAAGAAGACAAGACAAGCGCCAGCAGCAACAGCAACAGCAGCAGCAGCAACAACAACAGCAGCAACAACAGCAGCTGCTGCTGCTACTGCTGCAGCTACTGCTGCTGCTGCTGCTGCAGCTGCTGCTGCTGCAGCTGTTGCTGCTGCCGCTACAGCTGCTGCTGCTGCTGCTGCTGCTGCTTACCGTTCTATATTCTTCAATCTTTTTGAAGAGGAAATGACGGAGTCTGTCTTTGATCTCTTTGTCTTTCAAGACAAAAACCACAAAAAGTTGTAAGCCCATCGCATACACCGGGGCTAAGTCGTGACTCGGCACGAAATTCCTACAAACAAACAAAAAATAAATAAATTAAATAAATAATAAATAAATTAAATAAACAATAAATATGCGAATAATAATAAATAAATAATAAATTATTCAATTTCATTGTATTCGTTAATTGGTGAATTAAAATATATATATTATATATATATGCATGTATATATATATATATATTTACATGTATATATATATATATAAGAATAAGAGTAAGACTCAGACACAGACTAAGATAATAAGGATAAGACTAAGATAATAAGATAATAAGACTAAGATAATAAGATAATAAGACTAAGATAATAAGAATAAGACTAAGTAAAAGAATAAGAGAATAAGACTAAAACTAAGAATAAGACTAAGATAAGAAGAATAATAAGTTTATTAGCTAGCTTACTTATCCAGATACATCAAGACATCGCTAGCGAGTCTCATATTAACTGCATGGTCCTCCCAACTCTTAATAAGAAGGCTGATGAATTTTTCTTGCTCTTTTTCTTCTTTTATTGCTGCAGCAACACCTTGCAGCTGCTGCTGTGCACAAAGATAGGTTCCTTCATACAGCTTCTGTCCTCGCTTATGCAACACCAAAGTGTATGCATATCTGAATAAACATCAAATTCAATACTACTATAAAGATGTTTCATTTTAATTCGCATTCAATATAAAAACTTGTTTTCTTTTAATTCTAATTCAACTAGAAAAAACAATATAAAGTTGTATTGTTTTAATTCTCATTCAATTTAAAAATCATAAAATGAATCAAAGGATTATATTCGTATAAATATATAAATATAAATATAAATATAAATATAGATGTAAATGTAAATATAAATATAAATATAAATATAAATATATACATGTGCAAATACAGAAAAGAGAGATATTTCACATAAAAAAAGGAGATACAAACAGATAAACCCCTCAGCTAATCAACGAAAGAAAATGCAAACATCAAAAAATAAAACAATTAAATAAATAAAATGATAATTTAATGCCCCAAGGAAACAGTAAATATACAGTTTGTTGAGGTGCCTATACACCTGAATACCCATGTATGAAAATGCATATAAAAGACCAAATAAGCAAAAGTTGTTGAATAGATTTGAATAAATGCAAAAGAATGAAATCAAAAAAAAAGCCCCAAATTCAAATTACACCCCAACGACATCGCGCATGCATGTCGATACACCGCATCATAATATGTGCAGTACATTAAAATATATGCAGAAAACAACAGCAATTAAAAAGGCATTTTAATTAAAATGCACAGCATATTTGAAGATATACATAATCTATAAGCCTCTCTTTTCGTCTGTAAGTATATCTTTTAATATCGTGCTGCATTTGTTCTTGTTGCTTTTAATCAATTTGCTGTGTATGCATGAATACGTATTATTATACAATGCATGTAATAATAAAGACAATAATAATAATAATAAGGATAATATAATTATTAGTATTACAATGCATGTGTTATTTGAGGTGTATATATGCTGACCTATAGAGCTCTTCAAAGGATAAAGAGGAAGCGTTATGATTAAATATCTGCACGAATGCATCGTGCAAAGACAGCCACATACGCTCTGCCTCTTCATCTGAAAGGCTCTCTGCCCCCACATAACTCAGACCCCGCATGGCGCTGTGCAGGGCTGAGCGTACGGTGGGAGGGCCCCCGTGTTTACGTCTTTCAGAATCAATATAAATCATCAAAATTATATACAAAAAATAAAACCTCAATACACCTCCACCTCCTCCACCTTCTCCTGCTCCTTCTGCTTCTCCAGATGCTGCTGCTGCTCCTGCTGCTGCTGCTGCTGCTCCTGCTGCAGTTGTTGTTTTTGTTTGTGTTGTTTCTCCTGCTGCTGCACCTGCTGCTGCTCCTGCTGCTGAGGATTAGTACTCGTATTGCTGAGGGTAGCGATGGAGGTGGTGTTAATACACCGCATTCGGGCGGTAAACAACGAACGAAGAGAAATATAGCGGGGAGAATAACACAAAAAAATGAGGGGCAGCGCTAAAGGCCTACGCTGCTCCAGCGATTACTCACGAAAGAAAACGAAAAAAAAGAAAGTGCAGAAAACAGCAGCTGATACCAAGCGAAAAGAAAATAATGACAGAAAAAGCAACACAAAGTTAAACTGCTGAACAAACCCCAATAAATACTACCGCGACCAATCGTTCAGAAAACCAACCTGCTGCTGCTGCTGCTGCTGCTGCTAGTGCTGCTACTGCTGCTGCTGCTGCTGCATCTGCTGCTGGTGAAATATAAAAAAAGATGTTGCAAAACGCATGCAGGGCCTACTACCGAATCATCCGAGTTCCCGTTCTGTTGTGCGTCCGTTTTGCTGTTCGTCTTTGTTGAGTTATAAACACAAATCTTTCCTCTAAAAGACGCCAATTCCCCCACGCGCATCTCCCTAGGGAAGGCGTCAGAAGGAAGAACCACCTCTTCTGAGTGATTATTTATTCTCGAAAATGCACAACTCGGTGATGCCTCCTTCAGTCTTTTCGCTGCAAGAAGTAGCGACAAGCGTGAAGGGGGGCTAAAGGTCGACGGGGGGTTCAAGTCGTCCTTCTGCAACTCTGAGAAACAGAATGCGTGTGGAATTCTCAAAAAAGAAGAACGGAGAGATCAGAGAGGGAGTTGAATGACAGACAATAAACGAACAGAGAGTCGGCGAGATTGACGCTGCGAGGATGCGGTGGCGGTGGAAAGGTGCCACTCGTCATGTCTATCGGCAACAGCCTCGAATGTACTTCACTGATATTGTTGTGAAGAAAGAAACAATGAATAAAAGAAGAAGGAGAGGAAATGCAGTCGCGACGGGCCGGGCTGGCCGTCGTCTGACACCCGCGGTGTATGTGCAGCTTTCGTAGGACGGAATCCCTTGATTACGTGGTGAAAAGGGGGCTTTAATGAGTTACTATTGGCGAGAACTTTGCATAAAGACAACAAATACATAGAAGATCGACTTCAACGAGCTTAATTCCCCCAGCTTTCCCCTCCAGCACTTGGCTGCGTCAACGTCGCCGCCCTCGGCATGCGGAGCTGCGGTTGATGTCTTTCGAGAAACTAAAGAGTTTTTCCACGAAATTATGAGAGAATCTTTATCGTTAGAGAGAAAGTAAGATTAAATCGTGTCAATGGAACGGCTTCTTCTAGAGGATCGCTCACTGCATGCAAGCGAAAGGTGAATTTGAATGCGTCCGGATACGCAGGCAACGAATCCTCCGTGCAGAACAATGCACTTCTTTGCCTTTGCCCACGAAAATACACTTGTTTTTGTATTCTTTTCTTGCATATCTGCATTCTCATTCACAAACAGATTCGTCTTCTTCAACTCTCCTTGTTAGATCGCGCAGCTACAAATCAACGGCCAAGTTGACCAACATGCGGTGTCTGTTCGGCAGACTGATGATTATCGACCTAATAACTGGAAAATAAGCAAAGTAAACTCTGTCTAAATCCTCTTGAATAAAATAAAACAGCGCAAAAATAAAGAAGAGTTGGTTCAATAGAAACGGCACTCCAGTCCTACGAGCATTTGCAGTGTCTGTCTGTCTGGAGGTGGTTAAGGCATTCATGTTTGTGTGTGTTGGCTTCTAAAGGCCAAGTACGTGTTTAGTGACGGCCCATTTCTGCACTATTGACGGGCTTGTTAAGCCCTGAATCCTAGGGCACCCATGCGGCGGGAGTTCTAAGCGGGTACCTGGCTTGCTACTGGAGCGCAGGTTGGCTATTGAGAGTCAAATAAGTGCGTAGCAACTGTCTAGAGTGTTAGCGCATGCATAGAAATGGGGCTTGAGTAAGCTGTCGTCTGTAATTACTTCGCAGCACGAGCTGCATGGAGGTCTCCTACAGTGAGTAGCAGCCCGCCGCCTCCCGCCCTAACCGCAGGCCCTTGTGCCACCTTGCCCAGAAAGCCTAGAGACTGGAGGGGAGCTCAGGTACTTCCTAGGAGCCCTCATATCAAGTAGTTTGACTCTCTTGCACTTCACGACTGCCGCCTTGGCCAAGATCAGGACTCTAGTTACATTATGAGACACCACATGTTAAAGCGGGGCAGGCTCTTTCAGAGCTGCTCTGTCTGGTGTACAAGATTGAACCGCCGTTAGGACATTCTTTTCTTCCACAAAAAAATATGTAGATGTGCTGCCTTAAAACTGCATAAAAGCCTACCTTTTCCCCTTCCCACAGGCTGGCGGGAGGCGAGGAAGCGGCTGGGCTCAGTGTTGCATTCGAACGAGCACAATAATTCAGGTTAAAATGATTTTTATCAAAGAGGCAATGCCGTTCTTGCCGGTCTTGGTTGATACCTCAATAGACTTCACACTCGCTCCACCGTTATTCACATGTCACGATACCCTTTTTTCTGTCCAGGACTAATTCAGCAATTATGCTCACTTCATCCCCTTCTCGAGTTAAGTCACAACAGATAAAGTTGCCCGCCCGCATCTGTTGCTTAAGGCTGAGGTATATATTGAAGCCCGAGGCAAAACTCAGGCCCAAAGGAAAAAGGCAACCTAGTGGCATGAGGGAGACCCCCGTGGCCCAAAGGAGCAGCAACAGCAACAGTTACATCTACCTCCCCTGCAGCAGCAATATATTAAGTAACTTCAGCGGTAATTTCGTAGTATGCGAGGGGCTAAACACGCTGCGCTTCTCGGAGGTTTGATGGTGTTGACCGGCTTCAGCGACAGCAGCGGCACAAGCAGTGGCAGCAAAAACAGAAACAATACAACAGCAATGAGACTGGCATATAACAGCGGCACTAACGAGAACAGCAATAACAGCAGCAATAATGCCGTCAAGCGCAGCAGCAGGAGCGGCAGCCACAGCATTACGAGTAGCAACAGCAGCAGACACTCCATCCCCAGCTATAGAAAGCGTCAACACCAAAAGAGGCAGCACCAATAGATGCAGAAACAGGAGTTGCTTCTCTTTCTTAATCGGTTACTCCTGGTGCATAACACCCGCCCTTCTGGCAGCAAATTTCCGAAGCAGCCTTCCCCTAGGTTCACGCATCCCCTAGGACCAACTAAGTGTTTAACAATTGTCTGCAATATTAGGGTTTGCTTGGGTACCTTTGCATGTGGGGTTGTGTCGCAACAGGAGTTGCAGCAAGCTGTGCTGCAACTTATGACAATGTGCTTACTTACCCAATTAGCTCCAGGTCTTTGTGTCGCTTTTCCCAGGGTCGCAGGAAACCCTGTGCCTAAGCCGCTGTTTTTAAGGGTTTCCCCCCTCCCGACTCTTTTGGCTCTAGTGCCGCTCACGCTTGTCCTGGCTACGATCGGTGTGGGCGGAGCTACATTCATATCACTATGGCATGAATATGCTATAGTGTCTTGTTCGGGTTCTGGGCAGTAATGGAGTGCGCTGGTTAGCGCTAAACAGTCCTAAGCAGCAAACATCAGCGTTCTAATTGGAGGGTCTGCGGAGGGGCCCCCCTCTATGTGTTGCTCGTGTAGCCTTACGCATATTTGGGGCTTTCCGTGCATGCGCAGACGATGGAGCTGGGTGGCAGCGTCGTTGAGGCGTGACGGCCATTTGTGTTTCAAGAGAGTTAAAGAATAATCGCATAGAGTTGAACGAATTTTTGCAGAGATGCGTTGGTCGTCGAGGTGTACGTACACCTGAACGGCGCAGCACACACCACAGGTCAGTCGCGTACGCGGCGGTTTCTACTCATCACAAGACGCGCGTTGTACTTTAAAAAGTTTTTCTTTGCTGCAGTATCCGAGTCAATTTGGTTTTATTTTTTATTCATAGAGACTTTTTATCGTTTTTCTGCTCCCCAGCGTGGCTTCCCCGGCGCCTACCGACCGCATCGCGCCTGTGAAGCCACCCTGATCGCGTCGCGTCTGGCGTTCTTTTTGATCCGCTTGTGTTTTTTATTTTAAAGTTTAAATTATTTAATTGAGTTGTAGTACATTACACCTGGATCAAGCCATGGAAGTAGCGGCGTCTTCTCCCCGAGACTTTCCGCCGCCTGCGGCTTCAAATGCAGAATCGGTACCAAGTGCGAAAATCCGAGAGGGTGATCATGCAGAATCCTCTTCTAAATCATTTGTTTCTGATCAAAAGGAAAGTGGAAATGGAAATAATGCGATGAAAACGGAACTAAGTGCCCCATTTCGGTCTGAAATGCCCAAACAAGTTTCTGAAAGGGGTGAGCACTGGACCAACTTGAACGATAAAAATTGCAGAAATAAACACTTACCAACAAAAGGTTATGCAAGAGCTCTTTTTGTACTTGTAAACTCCTCACTATTTGCACTGTCTTCACTGCATGCACTGCTGCCTGCTTACACGCCATGCTATTATTGCCTATCTTTTGTGTGTATCGCTGGTGTCTGTTCAGCGGTAGCAAACGAAACTGGAGGAAAGACTGCTGCAGCACAAGCTGCCTCACCACCAGCTGCTGCAGCACAAGCTGCTGCAGCACAAGCTGCTGCAGCACAAGCTGCTGCAGCACAAGCTGCTGCAGCACAAGCTGCAGCAACACAAGCTGCTGCAACACAAGCTGCTGCAGCACAAGCTGCAGCAACACAAGCTGCTGCACCACCAGCTGCTGCAGCACAAG
>NW_013550338.1:0-856 GCF_000499425.1 Eimeria acervulina | reverse complement strand
CACAAGCTGCAGCAACACAAGCTGCTGCAGCACCAGCTGCAGCAACACAAGCTGCTGCAGCGCCAGCTGCAGCAACACAATCTGCCTCACCACCAGCTGCTGCAACACCAGTTGCTGCGCCACGAGCCGCTGCAGCACAACCCGCTGCTACACCACGAGCCGCTGCAGTACCTTCCTCTGCAGCACCAGCTGCTGCAGCAGCAGCAGATTCTACCGGGCGAAATGCTGCGGTAGAGGCTTCTTCAAAAGTTGCAGGAGCCTTCGGCGAAGCAAAGACATCAGCGGCAGACGTAGCAGCAGAAGCAACAAAAGGAGCAAACACAGCAGGAACAGCAACACCAGCTGCAGCAGCAGCAGCAGCAGAGGAGCGATCCAAAGCAGCATCCGACGCACCCCCCAAAGCAGGAGAAGAAACAAAGACAGCAAAAGCCGCAGCTGGGACGAAACCGGTCCAGCACGCAGCAGCAGCAAACGCAGCAGAAGCAAGGGTACCAGCAGCAGCAGCAGCAACACCAGCAGCAGCAGCAGCAACGCCAGCAGCAGCAGCAGCAACGCCAGCAGCAGCAGCAGCAAGTTCAGCATTAGAGCCTCAGCAGAAGCGGCGGAGGAGAGGCTCTAGAGTTATCCCAGTGGTGCGCCGATGTCTGCCTACGCGCGACAGTCGGGTTGCTGCTACACTGCAGAACCAATTTGTCTTGGAGTGCGAGCGGTACGGTTGGGTAGAGGCCTCCTCTAGCAGCAGCAGCAGCAGCAGCAGCAGCAGCAGCAGCAGCGGCCGCAAGAGCGGCAAGGAAGCTGCTGCTGCGGGTCCTTCTGCTGCAGCTGGTGTTAATGCTGCTGCTGCTGCTGCTGCTGC
>NW_013550339.1:5546-8933 GCF_000499425.1 Eimeria acervulina | reverse complement strand
CCCGTTAGGTAAGTGCTGCTACTGCTGCTGCTGCTGCTGCTGCTGCTGCTGCTGCTGCTGCTGCAGGAGGTGCTGCTGCTGCTGCTATTGGGAGTGCAGCAGCAGCAGCTGCTGCACCTAGCAAAAGCTACTGCTGCAGCTGCGACTCAGCACGCCTCCTCTGCGCTGTTGCTGCTGCTACTGCTGCTGCTGCTGCTGCTGCTGCTGCTGCTGCAGGATAATTGGCTGTGGGTTGTACCGAGGCCCCCAAGATGGGCCCCCCTACTTCTCGTCATCTGAATTACTAGATAAAGCAGAGGCCCGTAAGCTGCCTGTACACCTCAGCAGCAGCAGCAGCAGCAACAGCAACATCAGCAGCAGTAGTAGCCGCAGCATTAGCCTGGAAGGTTGAGGAAGATACAACTGCTTGACCGCTGCTTCTGCTGATGCTCCTGCTGCTACGGCTGCTGCTGCTGCTGCTGCTGCTGCTGCTTTGTTTGTGGTGTATGTACAGCTGTCCTGGAGAAGGATGAATTTCTGCAGCTGCCTGCGTCTAAGCAGGAGGAGCTGCTGCAGGGCTTAGCAGCAGCAAGAAAAAATGTAAGGGCCGGTGCAGCAGCAACAGCAACAGCAACAGCAGCAGCAACAGCAGCAGCAACAGCAGCCGCAGAAAAGCCCTCACAAGCAACAGCTAGCAGCAATGCCTGAAGCAGCAACGGAAGCCATTGCTGCTGCTAGATTAACAGCTACTGCTGCAGCTGCTGCATCTGATTCTGCTGCACTTCTTGCAGTCTCTGCTGCAGCAGCAGCAGCAGCAGCAGCAGCAGCATTGCATGCAACCGGTGTATTCGAGGGACGAAATGCATAACAGCGTAACAGCCTCTTCGACAATAATATTTTTATTTTTATTATTATTTATTTTCAGTAGAAGAGGCAAAGCAGCAGAAAGGAGACAGAAGCAGCAGCCCACCCTCAGGTGTATGTACACCTCAGAAAGATATTTGTAAAGAGACTCTTATGCTAGACGACATCGCAGTTCTTCGCTGCTGCTGCTACTGCTGCTGCTGGTGCTATTGCTGCTGCTTGTGCTGCTGCTGCTCCTGTTGCTGCTGGTGCTATTGTTGCTGCTGCTGCTGTTGTGTAAAGTCTCCTAGCGCAGCACAGCCCTGCAACCTGTAAAGCATGTTCCTACGCAAGCCTACGAAAGTATCAGCAGCAGCAGCAGCACAAGCAGCAGCAGCACAAGCAGCAGCAGCAGCAAGAGCAGCAACTCCGACTATTGATATAAATAAGGCTCAAAGGTGTCTCCTTGGAAGCTCCCTTAAGAAGCAAACATATATAAACCTTCCGAGTCAGACATGACAATGCTTCTTTTGCTGCTGCTGCTGCTGCTGCTGCTGCTCCAGCTGCAGCAGGTGCGGCGGTAGCAGCAGCAGCAGAAGCAGCAGCAGCAGAAGCAGCAGCAAAAGGTAGTGCCGTCATCCAGGGCTTGCAGCTATGCAGCCGCTGTTGCTGCTGCAGGAGCAGGTGCAGCAGAAGTTGCTGCAGCAGATGCAGCAGCAGTTGCTGCAGCAGGAGGAGCAGCTAGACGCAGCCCCACCATGCGTTGTTGAGGCCCGCATTTTCATTTACTCTTTCTCTCCACTGTTCCTTTGCTGCAGCAGCTTGCTGCCTCACAGCAGCAGAAAGTGCTGTCTCCGGCAGCAGCAGCAGCTGCTGCAGCAGCTGCTGCTCAGCCACCCATTGCTGCCCACCTGATGATACACCCCAATATTTAACACGATATTCTCCTCTTCCAAATCTGCTGCGGTACTTAACAACACTTTGCAGCACAGGCGGAGGCGGAGACGTCCTGCTGCTGCTGCTGCTGCTGCTGCTACTGCTGCTGCTGCTGTTGCACGCTTCAGGCGCACCGCCAGGAGTTGAGACGAGAGCGCCACTGCTGCTGCTGCTGCTGCTGCTGCTGCCTGAGGCTGCATGCGGGCAAACGTCTTTAGGATGCCCATCGACAGCACTGTCCTCGGCGCTGCTGCTGCTGCTGCTGCTGCTACTACTACTACTACTATTATTATTACTACTACTATTACTACTACTACTGCTGCCGCTGCCGCTGTTGCTGCTGCTGCTGCTGCTGCTGCTGGGAGCTGAGGGCTGACGGGGTAGCTGCTGCTGCTCCCTTGCATGAGTTGTTTGTGCTGCTGCTGCTGCGCGTGGGTCTGTGGGGCCCCACGGCAAGAAGCAATCGACGCCAAGCTGCTGCTGCGCTTGCTGCAGCAGCACGTCCAGACCTAGCAAGTGCTGCTGCGGCTCCCAAGTATCTTCAGCAGCAGAAAGCCCTGCCCATCGGACTTTAAAGCGGAGACAACCTGCTGCTGTTGTCCTCACTCCCACAATGCGATCAACAGCAAACACCTGCTGCTGCTGCTGCGGGTGCTGCTGCTGCTGCTGCTGCTGCTGCTGCTGCTGCGGGTGCTGGAGCTGCTGCTGCTGCTGCTGGGGCGCAGACGGAGGACCAGCTTCTGCAGGATCAGCAGCAGCAGCAGTAGCGGCTTCTCCTGGTAATTCTGGAGCAGATCCCGCTGCTGCTGCTGCTGCTGCTGCTGCTGCTGGAGGGCACTCCTCCTGCTGCACTCGCTGTGCAGCAGCAGCCAATCTGCATGCGCCAGCCTGCTGCTCCTGCTCCTCGTGCTGCTGGTGCTCTGCTGGTTGCTGCTGGCCTCCTTGCTGCAGCAATACGCTCGAAGTGTCTCCAGCTGCAGCAGGAGAGACAGGGGCTGTTGCTGCATCAGCAGCACCACCAGCCGCAGCAGCAACAACGCGGCCGCCGTCCTGTTGCTGCTGCTGCTGCTGCTGCTGTCTGCTAGCAGAAAACAGGTGAGTTAGGTCAAGGCCTTGAGAGAAGAACAGAAAAGGCGGCGCTCCCTCCGCTGCTGCTGCTGCTGCTGCTGCTGCTCTACCTGTTACAGCACCTGCTGCTGCACCTGCTGCTGCTGCAGCTGTTGTTGCTGCTGCAGTTCCTCTGTCACCTACTGCTTCTGCTGCTCCAGGTGGATCTGCTGGCTGTGCTGCTGCTGTTGCTGCTGCAGGTGGTGGTGCTGCTGGCGGAGGCGCTGAAGGAGTGTCTTGTGCTTCTGCTGCTGCTGCTGCTGCTGCTGCTAGCGCTTCTCCGGTAGCTGCGGCTTCTGATGGCTCTGCTACTGCTGCTGCTGCTGGCACTGGACTGCCTGCTGCTGCTGCCGATGTCGCAGCTTCTGCTGCTGCTGCTGCTGCTGTTGAGTAGTCTACCGCTGCAGTTGCTGCTGCTGCTGCATCTGGTGCAGCTGAGATACCCATAGCAACAGTGGAGGGAGCCGCAGCAGCAGCAGCGTCTGCAGCAGCAGCAGCAGCGTCTGCAGCAGCAGCAGCGTC
>NW_013550339.1:3516-5446 GCF_000499425.1 Eimeria acervulina | reverse complement strand
TGCGAGGCCATCAGCAGCTGAGGTCGGCGTGTCCCTGTCTTGCTGCAGAGAGAGCCGGCAGCCTGCTGCACTAGGGTGCTGCTGCAGGCTTGCTGCTGCAACATCTATATCTGCTGCTTCTGTTTCTGCAACTGCAGCAGCTGCTGCTGCTGTTGCTGCTGCTGCTGCTGCTGCTAATGTTGCTGTTGTTGTTTCCTCTGCAGCTGGCTGGTGATTGCTCTCCGCAGGCTGCTGCGACGCAGCGGCAGCGGCAGCAGCAGCAGCGGCAGCAGCAGCTGCTGCAGCAGCAGCAGCAAGCGCTGCCTGCTCTGCTTCTGCTGTTGCCGTGTGCACAGCAGCAACAGCAGCAGCAACGCTGCGAGATGGTTGCTGATGCGGGCTGTCTAAGAGGGCAGCAAGAGACTCAATAGCTGCTTCTGCTGTTGCTGCTGCTGCTGCTGCTGCTGCCCGCTCTGCTGCTGCCGCCCTTCGTGCACCTGCTCCTGCAACATTAGCAGCAGCATCTGCTGCTGCTGCTGCGTCTGTGCCCTGCCCAAGCCTAGGAGCGCCTTTCATTGTCTCCGCAGCAGCAGCTGCTGCAGCTGCAGCGGCAGCAGCACATGCTGCTGCTGCTGCTTCTGAATGCTTCTCTAGCACTTGGGGCGGGCTGTCGTATTTGCTGCTGCTGCTGGTACTGGAAGCAGAGTTACACGGGAGTGCATCAACAGGCTGAGGGCTAACGTTTGCTGCTGCTGCTGCTGCTGCTGCTGCGGCTTCTGCTGCATTGCTGCTGGCGCTGTCCTCCAGCCTGCTGCTGCTTACTGACGAAGCGTCTCTAAGTAAAGGAGGCCCTTCGCACTGCCCCTCTCCGGAGATGTTGCTGCCGCTGCTGCTGCTGTTGCTGCAGTCTGCTTCCCTGCTGCCGCCCTGGCAGTCCCTGCTGCTGCTGCTGCTGCTGCTGCTTCTGCTGCAGCCGCTGCTGCTATTGGGGTCGTGCTGCATCTCCATGCAACTCCGAGTGAGCCTGCTATTAGCGCCGTTGTGTGCTCTTCTGCAGCCTTCCCTGCTGCAGCAGCAGTGTTGCTGCTGCTGCTGCTGCTGCTGCTGCTGTTGCTGCTGCTTCGTCTGCTGCAGCGCCCAAGCACCAAGCTTTGCTGCTGCTCTCCTATACCTTTCGTTGGGCCAAGTGACAGACAGCGCGCTGCTGTCTTCTAAAGGAAGCCAGAACAGTGGGGCACACAACAGCAGCAGCAGCCGCAGTAGCTGCAGCAGCAACAGCAGCAGCAGCAGCTGGAGCAGCCCAGAGCAGCTGCAGCAAGAGGCGTGACTGTCAGAATCTCTATATATTCCTTTTGCTATCTGTGCTTAGGGAAAGTCTTAATTAACTAGCTCAACGACCCGCTGCTGCTGCTGCTGCTGCTGCTGCTGTTGCTGCTGCTGCTGCGGTCGGCAGCTACATAAACTAGCTATGCCCTGTGTTGCCGCGTTTTGCTGCAGCAGCAGAAGCACTGAATGTATAATATTGTTAATTGGATTGTTTATTAACTAAGTAATAATCAATTGAACTGCAAACTCCGCTGCCTTCTGTAGCAGCAGCAGCAGCACCACCCGGCTGCTGCTGCTGCTGCCACTGCTGCTGCTGCTGCTGCTCTGTCTAGAGCTACAGAGGAGGCCCCTGGTGTTTCTTCTAATTGTTTAGAGGCCCTACCATGTTCCTCAGAACAAACTTCTTTGTCTTTATTTATTTAATAAACGCTGTCAGGTCTAAACCATATAGCCTGTTGCTGCTGCTGCTGCTGCTGCTTGGGTGAGGAAAGGGGCCCCAGCAACAGCTGCTGCAGGCAGCAGCAGATTCCTTGCATCCAGCAGCAAACGTTTATATTAAGCAGCAAAGAGACACCAGCAAACAAATCAGCTGCAGCAGCAGCAGCAGCAGGACCCGCTGCAGCAG
>NW_013550339.1:0-3416 GCF_000499425.1 Eimeria acervulina | reverse complement strand
CGGCGGGCCCCGCTGCAGCAGCTGCGGCAGCAGCAGCTGCAGTTGCTGCAGCTCGGGCTGCTGCTGCAACTGGTGCTGCTGCTGCGGATGCATATATGTGGGGCCCCGCAGCTAGAGGTTTCCTTTGCTGCGACAGGCAACTAGAGCAGCAGCAGCAGCGCTACCAGCAGCAGCAGCAGCAGCAGCAGCAGCGCAACTGCCAGCGACACAAACACAGCAGCAGCTGCTACTGCAGCGCTGCTGTGTTTGCGTATTATCTTCTTAGGCGTGCTGCTGTTGCTGTAGCTGCTGCTCTTGCTGCTGCTTTGGCTGCAGCTGCAGCTCTTGCTGCTGCTGTTGCTGTTGTTGCTGCCGTTGTTCTTCTTGCTGCTGCTGTTGCTGTTGTTGCTGCCGTTGTTCTTCTTGCCGCTGCTGCCCTTAATGTAGTTGCTGTTACTGCTGCTGTTGCTGCTGCTGCTTCTCTGCACGCCTCTCTAGAGTTAATCTGCAGCAGCTGCAGCAGCAGCTGCTGCTGCACGACTTGGTGCAGCACAATAAAAGCAGTTTATTGAAGGCGGAGAGAAGAAAGAAACCGTTAAGAATATAAAATAATATTAATAAAGATAAAATAAATAAATAAAAAAATAAAGATGAAAGAGACAGAAGAAGATAATGATAAAGGAGACAGAGGAGACAGAGACGGAGACATTATTTCGAGAGACAGAAGAGACAGGCACCAATCCAGTTGCTGCTGCTACTGCTGCAGTTGCTGCTGCTACTGCTGCAGCTGGTCCTGCTGTTGCTGCTGCTGCTGCAGTTGCTGCTACGAATTCACGCGGCACGAAGGGTTAGTATAGCCAAACAAATGCAGCAACAGCTGCAGCAGCAACTGTAGCACCGGCTGTAGAAACAACTGCAGCAGCAACAGTAACAACAACTGCAGCGACAGCTGCAGCAGTAACTGTAGCAGCGACTGTAGTAACAACTGCAGCAACAATAGCAGCAGCATCTGCAGCAGCACCTGCAGCAACAGCTGTAGTAAGTACTGTACGTACTGCTTCGGCTCACAGTGCGGAATGAGAGAACAGCAGCAGCAGCAGCAACGACAGCAGCAGCAGCAGCAATAGAGGAGACACAACAAGGCCAGAACTAACAATCCTAAACCGTAAAACCCTAAACCCTAAACCCCTGAAACCCTCAAACCCTAAACCCTCCTTTTTTTAGGTGAAAGGAGTTAACATGCGCTGGGGCAGCAGAACAAGCAGCAGCAGCAGCAGCAGCAGTCGCAGGTGGCGGTGCTGCTGTTGTTGCTGTTGCTATTGCTGCTGCTGCTGCAGCAGCAGCAGCAGTTGCTGCTGGATTTCGCCGTTGTTCTAATCCCGGCGGGGGCATCTGCGCTGCTGGAGTGCTGCTGCTGCAGTTGCTGCTGCAGTTGCTGCTGCAGCAGCAGGACAAGGAACCACAAAGCACTGCAGCAGCAGCACTGCACTGCAGAAGGAGCGCTGCAGCAGCAGCGCTGCAGCAGCAAGTGCTGCTGCTGCTGCTGCTGTTGCTGCGGCTGCTGCTGCAGCGGGCGCGGCATGAGTTGCTGCGCCTTAACACAGAGAAAAGGGATCAAGGTTGTGGGGTGTATACGGAGACACTAGAAGAGGGGCTCAGCTGTCCATACACATCCCTGTCTCCTCTGCTGCTTCAGTTGCAATCTCTTTATCTGCAGCCGCAGCAAAGGCGGATGCAGCAGCAGCAACGGTATCTGCTGCAGCAGCAGCAGGTATATCTGCTTTGGCGCTGGTGAGTGCGTCGTGCTGCAGTTCCTGCTGCTCCTGCTGCTGTTGTTGTTGCTGCTGCTGCTGCTGCAGTTCCTGCTGCTGATCTGCTGGGGGCTGGGAGATGATAGCCTTCCATAGACCCGTCTGCAGCAGCAAATCTTTAACCGAAGTAAGCTGCAGCAGCAGCAGCTGCCGCAGCAAATCTAGAAGATCTTGCTGCTGCAGCTGAGAAGGAAGCTGCTGCTTGCGGATACAGTGTCTTAAGAAAGCAACATAATCAAGAACAGCATTTGTACCTACTGCATGGGTTGCTGCTGCAGCATGAGCAGCAGCAACAGCAGCAGCAGCAGCAGCAGCAGCAGGATCGATACCGAGCTGCTGTGCCCCTTTATTTTTCAGGTGTATAGACAGGTCATGTAAGAGCAGAGCTACTAAAGCTCGAAGACAAGCACCTAGACAAACCCCCTTCGGCTCAGGAGACCCTGGGGCCCCCTGCTGCATTTGCTGCAGCTGCTCTTCATACACCTGAATAATCTCTACCTCTTCAACTTGCTGTCTCCTCAGATGTACAGCAAGAGTGTATGCCTCCTTACAGCCTCCGCAATTCTTATCATAAAAGTAATGTCTCTGTCCTTTATAATATACAGCCCATCGCTTACTCTTCTTGTCTCTAGAGACACCCTTTACTAGAGGGAGACACAAATCAGGTGCTTCAGCTAAAGCATAAAATTCTGTCTGCTGCCCTCCCCCGCTGTTGCTGCTGCTGCTGCTGCTGCTGCTGCTGCAGGAAGGAGACGCTGATGTAGAGTTGCCGCCCGCAGAGGCAGCCCCGCGCTGCACACACAATGTACAGACACATCAATGCAGCAGCAGCAATCAAAGAGATGCAGCAGCAGCAGCAGCAGCGACAGCAGCAAACCTTCATGGGGCTGCTGCCGCAGCAGTAGCAGCAAACTTGGAAACAGCAGCGGCAGCAAATGCAGCTGAGGAGACAGTCGAGGAGACAGAGGAGACAGCAAAGACAAATACATCAAAAGAAGAAGAAAAAGAGACAGGAAGAAGAAACAAAAGGTAATGAAGGGGCAGAAGAAGGACAAGGAGACAAAAGAAACAAGAAAAGGAGACAAAAGAGACAAGCAAAGGAGACAAAGGAGACAGAAAAAGGAGACAAAGGAGACGGAAGGAGACAAAGGAGACAAGAAAAGGAGACAGGAGGAGGAGACAAAGGATACAGAAGAAGGAGACAAAGGAGACAAGAGGAGGAGACAGACGAGACAGCAAAGGATGCATCAAAAGACAGAGAAAAGCTGTATTAGAGAAGACAAAAGGAGACAACATCACTATATTTGGATAAGAGAGTGAAGAGGAGAGCATCAATCGATAGAAGAAGTCATGATAAACCCTAAAATAAATAAATAAATAAATAAATAAATAAATAAATAATATATCTTACTTGCTGACTAGGCTCTACAGGTATAATCTCTCCCTCAGTAAAGTCTCCCGGTCTATAAGCTTGTTGAACAGCATCGCATGCAAACCTGAAGCTTTTATTAAAGCCCCAACGTCTTAAAGGAAAGCGCTTTGTTATAGGGGCTTTACTTTCTTCGTGTTCATAGTATCTCGCAAGAAACTGAAAGTGATGAGCATCATAGACAACTCCTCGTACAC
>NW_013550340.1:2967-9379 GCF_000499425.1 Eimeria acervulina | reverse complement strand
TGTCTCTGTCTCTTTGTCTCTCTGTCTCTATCTCTGTCTCTGTCTCTGTCTCTCTCTATCTCTTAGTCTTTGTCTCTGTCTCTGTCTATCTCTTAGTCTCTATCTCTATCTCTGTCTCTATCTCTGCCTCTGTCTCTGTCTCTGTCTCTGTCTCTGTTTATCTGTCTCTTTCTTCTGTCTCCTTTTATATATTTTTGTCTCCTTCTGTTTCTGCCCCTTCTTAAATATTCTTCTTTCTTATTATAATATTATTATTACAGAATATATTTTATATTCTTCTGTCTCCTTTTTACTGTCTCCTTTCTACTGTCTCCTTTTACTGTCTCCTTTTTACTGTCTCTTTGTGCTGTCTCCTCAGGTCTTCTGTACGGGGTCTTACTTCTGTAGTTAATTCACACCCCAGCAAAACCCTCGCCTTTTCTTGGGCCTCTCAGCAGTCTCCTATCCTAATTACTGTCTCCCCCCAAAGAGGTTTGTGTCTCTTCTAGGGTTTAGGGTTTAGGGTTTAGGGTTTAGGGTTTATTAGGGGGCAACGGGATGCTAGTGAGTTATGCAGCTCTAGGGTTGATGATTTAGGGTTCGCGCCTGACGGATTAATGCCTAGTGTTTAGGGTTTAGGGTTTAGGGTTTAGGGTTTTTGTTTATGAAATAGGTGTCTTGAGCCCTGGGGAGGCGTCTCTTTGTTGGGTGTCTGTACACCTCCCAGATAGAGAGGCCAACCTCAAGCTCTTCATTCGGTGCGACATACACTGGGGGTCTTCATCAATACAGGGGCCCCCAGAGGGCCCCCCTGGGGGCCCCCCTTATGGGGCCCCTGAGTCTGAGGGGGCCCCTCAGGGGCCCCCTCAGTGGGTACTATTAGGGCCCCCCGAGGGGCCCCCTGAGGGGGTATTAGTAGGGCCCCCAGGGGGGCTCCCTGCAGGGCCCCCTAAAGGGGTACATAATGGGGCCCCTGAGGGGCCCCCTGGGGGGCCCCCTGAAGGGCCCCTTGAAGGGGTACTTAATGAGGCCCCTGAGGGGCCCCCTGAGGGGGTGTTTGTGGGGCCCCTTGCAGCACTAAAGGGGGCCCCTGAATGCCCGCATGCATCAGAAAATGAGGCCTCCAAGGGGCCCTACGAGGGGCCCCCGGAGGAGCCCCCTAAAGCCTTTGATGGAGGTGAGGGGGCCCCCTATGAACTTCAGCATTAAGAGGGGCCCCCTTAGCTTTGGGGGCCCCTAAAGGGTTTTGTCTTTTGAGTGGAGTGCGTTGGGGCTTTTCAATGGTTGCTGCTGTTTGTGCTGCAGCTTCAGCAGCAAGAGCATCAGACGGTACTATTAGGGCCCCCCGAGGGGCCCCCTGAGGGGCCCCCCGAGGGGGTATTAGTAGGGCCCCCAGGGGGGCCCCCTGAAGGGCCCCCTAGAGGGGTACATAATGGGGCCCCTGACGGGCCCCCTAGGGGGCCCCCTGAAGGGCCCCCTAAAGGGGTACTTAGTGAGGCCCCTGAGGGGCCCCCTGAGAGGGGGTTTGTGGGGCCCCTTGCAGCACTAAAGGGGGCCCCTGAATGCCCGCATGCAGCAGAAAATGAGGCTTCCAAGGGGCTTTACGAGGGGCCCCCGGAGGGGCCCCCTAAAGCCTTTGATGGAGGTGAGGGGGCCCCCTATGAACTTCAGCATTACGAGGGGCCCCCTTAGCCTTGGGGGCCCCTAAAGGGTTTCGTCTTTTGAGTGGAATGCGTTGGGGCTTTTCAATGGTTGCTGCTGTTTGTGCTGCAGCTTCAGCAGCAAGAGCAGCGGGAGCAGCAGCAGCAGAAGCAGCACCAACAGGACTACCAGCAGCAGCAGCAGCAGCAGCAGCAGCAGCAGCGCCTGGGGACGTAGCAGCACCAACGGCAGATCGCAGCCTCGAGAAGCAGCAGCAGAGGCAGCAGCACAAACAGCAGCACAAGCAGCAGCAGAAGCAGCAGCAGCAGCAGCAGCGCGTGGGTAGCGGGGGTGTTGCTTCTTCTTTAATTTCTCCTCAAGGGAGCAGAAGGCCTTTAACTGGAGCTCAGGTGAGGGTTTGGGGTTTATTAATATTGGGGTGTACGTACACCTCAGCAGCATCGACAAAACAGCTGCTGCAGCAGCAGCAGCTGCTGCTGCAGCTGGTGCTGCTGCTGCTCTTTTTGTCTCTTTCTGTTTGTTTGTTGCTGCGTTTGCTCCTGCATTTTTTGTCTCCTTTCTTCTTCTTTATTCGCTCTTGTCTCTGATTCTCTCCCCTGATATATATATATATATATATATGTATATACATGCATTTATATATTATAGTATTTATATTTATATTTATATTTATGTTTATGCTTATACCTAAACTTATATATATATATATAGATAATCTCCTTTCTCTTTGTTTGTTCTTTCTATAGATATCCCCTGAAACTCTTAAACAAGTCCCCAGCCTCTCTCTATCGCCGGGGGGCCCCTCTGCAGCCCCTAGGGGGCCCCCCAAGGGGCCCCCAAAGGGGGCCCCCAAGGGGGCCCCCAGGGGCCCCTCTAAGAAGGGTGTTGAGAGCAGCTGTTCCCCTAGTTCAGGTGTATATGATGTGGGGGGCCCCTTATTTTTATTAATTGAGGCTGAGGTGTCTGCGCAGCTTGAGGAGACAGTACAAACAACACATAGAGACCCGCAGCCTTTACCCTTTATTCAGAGGCCTCACATAGACAAACCCCAGATTAATAAACAGCAAAAACAAAGCACAAACAAGCAAACAGTCTCCTCTCTTCTCCTTAATTACACTCCTAACAACAAACACAATAAACCACCCCAACAAAACCCTCAACAAACCCTCAAGGGGGGCCCCCAGGGGGGCCCCCAGCAACATTCTCAGGGGGGCCCCCATGGGGGCCCCCAGCAAGACCCTCAGGTGGACCCCCAGCAAGACCCTCAGGGGGGCCCCCAGCAAGACCCTCAGGGGGGCCCCCAGGGGGGCCCCCAGCAAGAGCCTCATGGGGGCCCCCAGGGGGGTCCCCAGCAAGGGTTTGATGGGGGCCCCCAGGAAGAAGACCCTCAGAAGGGCCTCGAGCAAGGCCCTGATGGGGGCCCCCAAAAAGGTAATGAAGGGGGCCCCCAGCAAGAGCCTCAGAGGGGCCCCCTTAGGGGCCCCCAGCATAGAGGGTTTGGTGAAGGGTTTATTGCTGAGGAGACCCCAGAAGAAGCACATAGAAGAGGGGCCCCTACTTGGTGTTGTGATGAGGGTGGGGGCCCCCCAGTGGGGTTGCAGGGGCCCCCTGAAGGTAGCTTGCTGCCTCTCTGTTTGTTAAGGGGTGCAGCACAATCTGTATGCATGGAGATATGTTTGCTGCTGCTGAATTCTATCTGCAGCAGAAAGGAGACTCTTGATTTACTAGAAGACCTCATACAGGAGGAGACAGTCTCCTTTTGCTGTCTCTTTCCAGAGAGCTGCACATACACCCCAAGCATGCGCCAGCGACTGCAGCAGCAGCACCAGCTGTTGCTGCAGCACAAGCAGCATCAAACTGCAATAGCAGCAGCAGCAGCAGCAGCAGCAGCACAGAGAAAAGAAAGGTCTCCTTTCGTGCTGCAGCGCGAAGACAGTCTGCAGTTTGCTTCTCCGCTTATTAAATACTGTCAACCCATCCGCCTCACCTGTCTCGAGGTGCATCTGTCTCCTTTTGTCTTTGTTTATTTGTTTCTGTCTCCTTTTGTCTTTGTTTATTTGTTTCTGTCTCTCTTTGTCTTTGCTTATTTATTTCTATCTCCTCTTGTCTTTGTTTCTTTGTTTCTGTCTCCTTTTGTCTTTGTTTATTTATTTTCTTTTTATATTCATCTGTCTCCTTTTGTCTTTGTTTATTTATTTTTATTTGTATGTCTTTCTGCTTCTTCTTCTTGTTGCTGTTTATCTGTTGTCTCTCTCTCTCTCTTTCATTGTCTCTCTTATTATTCTTCTGTCTCCTCTTCTTTATTTATTTTCTTTGTCTACCCTTTTATTGTCTCTTCTTCTTTATTTTATTATTGTCTCTTCTTCGTCTGTCTTCTTTTTTATTATTTTTATTCATAGGCTGTCAACCCACAAACCCCCCCCAACCCAACAGATGCAGCAGCAGCAGCAGCAACAGCAGCAGCAGCAAACGCAACTGGAGGAGCACAAGCAGCAGCAAAAACAGCAGCAGCAACAACGACAAAAACCCAAGCAGCAGCAGAAGCAGCAGCAGAAACAACAACAACAGAAGCAGCAGCAGAAGCAGCAGCAGCAGCAGCAGACCTATTAAAGAAGGGGTTGAATTGGGGTGTACAGTGGGTCCCTTCTGTTGCTGCTAACTGTTTAACTCTGCTGCTGCAAGCAGCTGTTGCTGAGGTGTATAGAGAGGGTTTATAAGCAGCAGCTGCGGTGTACAGGGAGCTGCGTGCAAATGCAGATAGAGACATAAAAACAAACAAAAGAAAAAACAAAGAGAGACATTTCGTAGAGACAGAAAAAGAAGAGAGACGCCTGAACAACAGCAGCAGCAGCAACAGCAGCAACAGCAGCAAGAAGAGCAACGCAACAGCTGTAGCAGCAACAGTAGCAGCAAGGGCAGCCGCAGCAGCAGTAGCAGCAACAGCAGCAACACCAGCAGTAGCAGCAACAGTAGCAGCAAAGTTTGTGTTGAAGTGAAGGAGACAAAGGAGACGCCGCGCTGCATTAAGAGGACCTATCTCTTTTTCTCTGTCTCTGCAGCAGCAACATCAACAGCAATTGCTGCGTTGAGGTGTACATACACCTCACGGGCCCTCGAAGGGCAGCAAAGAACCGCTGCTGTCTCACTGCTGTCTCCGGGGCCTTCTTAGTCGCAGCTAGCTGCTAATAGATGTGGATAGCTGTAGCTAGCTGTATCTAGCTGTAGCTATCTGTAGCTATCTGCAGCTAGCTGTACCTAGCTGTAGTTAGTTGTGGCTAGCTGGAGCTATTTGTAGCTAGCTATATCTAGCTGTAGCTAGCTGTAGCTAGCTGTAGCTAGCTGTAGCTAGCTGTAGGTAGCTGTAGGTAGCTGTAGCTAGCTGCAGCAGCTAGGAAGATGCTGCTGAGCTGTCTCCTCGTGTGTCTCCTTAACAATCTGAAGGAGACAGCAGAAGGTGCTTGTCTGTGCTGCTGGGGTAACTGCTGCGCCCTCCAATGCCGAGGGTTTAGGGTTTAAAGAGGGTTTAGGGTTTAAAGAGGGTTTAGGGTTTAAAGAGGGTTTAGGGTTTGGTAGCAACGCACGTCGCACATAGAATAAAACAAACATAAAAAATAAATCAAAAGTAATAAATAAATAATAATAAATAATAATAAATAATAAATAATAAATAAATAATAAATTAACAATGATAAATAAATAATAATAAATAATAAATAAAACAAAGAGAGGCGAACAAACAAAGACAAAGACAGAGACAAAGACAGAAACAAATAAACAACAAAACAAATTCTTATATATATATATATATATATATATATATTTAAGGGGGCCCCCTAGACCCCCCAGAAGAGGGTACGGGGGCCCCACCTGGGGGCCCCCAAGGGGCCCCCCGGGGCCCTTAGGGGGCCCCCCATAGCCAGTTGGGGGCCCCCACCGTATAGAGGGTTCAGCCCCACAGTTATTTTGCTGCTTCTGTATTACATTGTAATGACAGAGAGCTAGTTTTTGCTGCTTTTAAGGTTAGTTTAGCTAGCAGCAACAGCAGCAGCAGCACCAGCAGCAGCAAAGGGAGCAGCAGCTGCAGCAGCAGCTGCAGCAACAGAAGGAGAAGGAGAAGGAGTCAGGCGAGTAGCTGCATGTGCGACAACAGCAAATGCAGCAGCAGCAGCAACAACAACACCAGCTGTAGGATCTGTAGGTGCAGCAACATTAGCTGCAGCAGCAGCACCCGCTGCAGCTGCAGCAGCAATAGCAACAACAACAACAGCAGCAGCACAGCACCGGCAGCAGCAGAGAGATGCCCTCTGCTGTCCAAGGAGACAAGGGCCCCTCCTCTCCTTCTGTCCCCTCTGCTACAAACACACCCTTCTCTTTGCTAAAAAAATATACAGCATCTCTTCATACTAATGGGGCCCCTGAGGGGCCCCCCGCTGCTTCTCTGGGGGCCCCTCTGGTTTGCTGCTGCCCTCTAGACTCTCCCTGTCGTCTCGCCTTACCCACCTCTGCTCTACAGGGAATACAATTCTATACGGGGGCCCCTGGGGGGCCCCCTGCTGGGGCCCCTGGGAGCCCGCTTGTTAGTACCCCTGAGGGGCCCCCTTCTGGGGCCCCTGGGGGCCCCCCTACGACAGAAAAATGTCTGAAGGGGGCCCCCGAAAGATCTTTCGGTCTTACATCTGGGGGGCCCCCTTGCAAGGGTGATGTGGGGCCCCCCACCACTTTAATTCCCCCTGAAGGGGGGCCCCCTAGGGAATGCGATGAAGGGGCCCCC
>NW_013550340.1:0-974 GCF_000499425.1 Eimeria acervulina | reverse complement strand
TGCTGCTGCTGCTGCTGCCGCTGCTGCTGATTCTCCCCAGCAGGTGAAGGCGACCCGCCGCCGCCTGGCAGCAGATCTTGCTGCAGTCGTTGCTGCCTTTCCTCTGGGGCAACAGCAGCAGCAGCAGCAGCAACAGCAGCAACAGCTACTGCTGCAGCAGCAGGAGCAGCCGGGTTCCTGTCTCTCTTTAGATGGGGAGAGGCAACAGCAGCGTCATCCGCAGCAGCAGCAGCAGCAGCAGCGCAACGGGAGTGTTAGTATTAGCAGCAGTAGCAGCAGCAGTATGAACAGCAGCAGCAGCAGCGTTGAAAGGGGCGTGTCTCTTTCTGCTGCAGCTGGGGTGTATGCACAGCTCCGACTCTGCTGTCTAGATTTTCTTTGTTTGCTGCTGCACCTCAGCTGCTCGCATATGGAGCATCGGCGCTGCTGCGTCCTTCGCTGCAGAGATTTATTTGTTGCTGCGGAGGCTGTAGCAAATTCAGAGACCAGCAGCAGCAACAGGCAGTTGCTGCTGCTGCAGCAGCAGCACAAACAGCAGCAGCAGCAGCAGCAGCATAAGCAGCAGCAGGGCGGGAGGCTACGCAATCAAAACCACGCCGCCTCCACCCCCAAAAGAAACAGCAGCAGCAGCAGCAACTGCAGCAACTGCAGCAGCAGCGGCAGCAGTGACAGCAGCAGCGACGAAACATGGCGCTCCAGTGGTTGCAGCAGCCGCAGCAGCAGCTGCAGCAGCAACAGCAGCAACCGCAGCCGCAGCAGCAGCAAGAACCGTAACAGCAGCAGCAGCAGCAGCAGCAGCAGCAGCAGCAGCAGTGAGGGTGAGTGTTGCTTCTACGAAGACGGGCAGGTGGAGGGGCTTCAGGTGTGCATAACAGAATCCAGCGAAGCCTCTTCCTCCAGCAGCAGCAGCAGCAGCAGCAGCAGCAGCAGCAGCAGCAGCAGCAGCAACAGCAGCAGCAGATATATAAGAACAG
>NW_013550341.1:6991-9064 GCF_000499425.1 Eimeria acervulina | reverse complement strand
TAAACATTTATCTATCAACATACATAATAAAATTAACATAATATAATATAATTAATCACATGTATATCTATATATCTATATCTATATATCTATATCTATATATCTATATCTATATATCTATATATCTCTATATCTATATCTATATCTATATCTATATCTCTATATCTATATCTATATATCTATATCTATATCTATATCTATATCTATATCTATATCTATATATATATATTTATATATATATATAATTATATATATAAATGCATATACTTATGTGTATTTGTTTATAGTTTTTAACCCCGCATCGCTATTTATTATCAGCGACTCCAATTCAGAATAATTTGGCTGAGTTTTGGTCGTTGTTAGATTTTGTTTCTCCCGGCTGTCTCGGCACGTTGCCTGTCTTTAAAGAACAATTAGCAGAGCCTATTAGACAAGTAAGATGTTTATTTATTTGTTTGTTTGTTTGTTTGTTTGTTTGTTTGTTTGTTTATTTATTTATTTATTTATTTGTTCATCCCTTTATTTGCTTATTTATTTCTTTCTTTGTTTATTTATATCTGTATATATATATATATTTATTGTTAGATATATATTTTATTTATTTATTTTATTTATTTATTTTATTTATTTGTTTATTTGTTTATTTGTTTGTTTTTATCTGTCTTCTTTACTTTGCTCTCTCTTTTATGTTTTCGTCTTTAATTATTTTATTTTGTTATTGTGCATAATAATAATTAGTACTGAAGATTAAAATAATATTTATTTGTTGTATTTGTTGTTTGTGTCTCTCTTTATCTTCTTCATTCAGGGTTCTTTTGCTGCTGCTTCTTCTGCTGTCTCTTCTAGAGCCTCGAGCTGCTCGCAGCTGCTGCAGCAGCTTGTCTCTCCTTTGCTGCTGCGCCGTCATAAATCGGATTGCATTGACCATCTTAAACTCCCACCCAAAAGAGAACAAGTACGGTTTAGGGTTTAGGGTTTAGGGTTTTAGGGTATAGGGTCTAGGGTTTACGGTCTAACGTTAAGGGAAGTAGGGTTTAGGGTTTAGGGTTTGGGGCCTAGAGCTTAGTATTTAGGGTGTGGGGTTTAGGGGTCAGGGTTTAGAGTTTTAGGGTTTAGGGTTTAGGGTTTAGGGTTTAGAGGTGTAAAACCTCTAATGGATGCCTCTTTTATGTTTCTTTTTGGTGTATTGTAATTATCTGAATTGTTGTTATAATTATAATTATATTTATTAATGTATATCTTTATTAATTAATATTATTTTAAACGATAATTATTTATATTTATTTTTGTTTATTCTTAGGTTTTGTTCTGCGCTTTAACACCCGTGCAGTATGCGGTGTATGTTGATGTCTTGAAAGAGTTTTGGGGCTGCATGAAAAAGCAGCATTTATCGTCTGCTGCTGCAGCACAAGAGAAGCAGCAGCAGCGCTGGAAGGCGTTTGCTGCTGCTGCTACTTTGAGAAAAATATGCAATCACCCTGATCTTGTGCTGCTGCAGCAGCAGCACCAGCAGCAGCAGCAGCAGCAAAGAAAGAAGCAGCTTAAACAGATCCAGCAGCAGCAAGAACTTCTACTCAACCTACCACCAAATACCCGAGTCAAACGCAGACGTTTGCTGCTGCTGCTGAAGGAGCAGCAGCAGGAACAGCAGCAGCAGCAGGAACAGCAGCAAGAGCAGCAGCAAGAGCAGCAGCAGGAGCAGCAGGGAGCAGCAGCAGCAGCTTTGGGGGATTTCGGGTCCGCACACAGGTAAAAGTAATTCGATGTCTATGTTGCTGCTGTTGTTGCTGTTGTTGCTGTTATTGCTGCTGCTGCTGATGCTGTTATTGCTGCTGCTGCTGACTTTGTTGTTACTGTTGCTGCTGCTGCTGTTGCTGCTGCTGCTGTTGCTGCTGCTGCTGCGCAGTGCCTCATACGAAGCCGATTTTCTTTTTGTTTTTCTTTCGTTTTTCATTTAAGAGGTTTAAAAGCCAATGCTATGAAGGTTTAGGGTTTAGGGTTTAGGGTTTAGTGTTTAGAGTTTAGGGCTTAGGGTTTAGGATTTAGGGTTTAGGGTTTAGGGTTTAGAGCTTA
>NW_013550341.1:0-1891 GCF_000499425.1 Eimeria acervulina | reverse complement strand
TATATATATATATTATATACATATATATAAGTAAATAGGATGAAGACAACAATATACATATATATATATAGATATAATCTATATATATATATTATGTATATATATAATATATATATATTATATATTATATATTATAGATATAATCTATATATATAATATACATATATATGAAACCTGTGAGGTGTATAGGCAGCTCCGTCTATCTAAGGGATAGAACCAGAAAATAAACAAAAAAATATATTTGCATTTAATATTATAAAATATTAAAAAGGATAACTTTACTTATTTTTATTTATTTATTTATTTATTTATGCGTTTGTTTATTTGTTTATTTTATTATTTTATCGCAAGATAAAATAATATGAATGATACGCATGCACAGGCTGGGGCTTTATGTGTTGTTATTTATATTTTTCTGTTTTCTTCTGTTTGAAGAATAAATATATTGAGCAAAATATAAAAAGTAAATTAAAACTTAAATTTATATTTACTTGCAATTTCTTCTTCTTCTTCAGACTTTGCTGCTGCTGCTGCAGCTGCTGCTTCTGCTACTTCTAAGCTGCCTATACACCTGAACAGCAAACAGACGCAGTTGAGTTGAGTCTTCTCTTTTTTTCTTTTTATTATTCATTTATTATTTTAAAAATGTTTGTACAACGTACTTTGTTGTGCGCTCGAGGCCTCAGGCCTATCAGCTCTTCTTTTGCTCTGCTGCTGCATTCTGCTGCAGCTCCTGCTGCAGCTCCTGCTGCTGCTGTTGCTGCTGCTATTCCTGCTGCTGCTCATTCTCGGCATGCAGTTGACGCTGCATGCATGCGGCGCATGCAAACAGCAGCAACAACAGCATCAACAGCACCAACTGCAGCAACTGCAGCAACAGCAGGAGCAGCAGCAGCTAGGTGGGGCTGCATGCGTCTCTCTTCACCTCGAAGAGGAGGTCTTGAAGATTATTATGTTTGTTCTCAAGTTGCAACATGCATTCAATCCCCGATGGCTTATTATGTTTGGTTTGCCTGGGCCTTCCTTATGGTGAGAAACACACTTGCTTCTGCTGCTGCTGCTGCTGCTGCTGCTGCTGGTGCTGTGGTTATGCTGTTGCTGCTGCTGCTCTGGTTATGCTGTTGCTGCTGCTGCAGCGATTATGCTGTTGCTGCTGCTGCAGCGATTATGCTGTTGCTGCTGCTGCTGTGGTTATTCTGTTGCTGCTGCTGCTGTGGTTATTCTGTTGTTGTTGCTGCTGCTGCTGTGGTTATTCTGTTGCTGCTGCTGCTGCTGCTGCTCAGGCGTTTGTAACATTTGGATCTCTGCTGCATTCTAATTATTATTTTAGCGGGAGAGCGCTGCCGAAGCCAAGCGGAAATACACAGCTTGTAGAAGACTAAAAAATATATATCATTAACTCCCTCTACTCTGTTCTCTTGCTGCTGCTGCTGCTGCTGCTGCTGCAGCAGCAGCAGCAGCAGCATTTGGAGTTTGTTGCAGCTGCAGTTGCACCTGCTGCTGCTGGAGCAGCAGCAGTTGGAGTTTGCTGCAGTTACCTGCTGCTGCTGCTGCTAGAGATGCTGCAGCGTTACTGCTGCAGCACAAACAGCAGCAGCAGCGGGGGTTTGCTGTGCATGCAAATAAATGCATGCATGCAGCAGCACTTTATTTTTTGCTGCAGAACTACTGTTAAAAAATGTTTGCTGCTGCTTTGACTGTCTATTAAAATATATTTATAATGAAGGAGTATCACTGCTAATAGAGAATAGAACAGCAGCAGCAGCAGCAGCAACAACAACAACAGCAGCAGCAGCAACAGTAGCAACAGCAATATCAGATAGAAATGCAGATGGATGACTGTGTTAGTTGAGGTGTATACATACACCTGAAGGGGGTCTGTTATATATAT
>NW_013550342.1:2016-7468 GCF_000499425.1 Eimeria acervulina | reverse complement strand
CATAAATAATATATATATATATATTATATATATACCTGCATAAAGGTGCACTGAAGTTCGCCTGCATTGAGGCCCCCTAAAATGATTGGTCGCGCGGGTTCGATTCCCTCTAACCACTGTTTAGAGACACCGGAGACAGTTATTTTAACAAATGCTCCTATAGGGAAGCCTCCAAGTGTCTCCTCAGCTCCTTTAAACAAACCCTCTGCCTCTCGTAAACCCTCTCGCTCTGCAGACGCCTCTGAGGTGTACAGACATCAAATATAATTATATACAGATCTTTATAAATATATCAATAAACAAATATATATATATGTGTGAATCTATATAATGAAAGCACTATTCCCTATACATCAAACCCTAAACCCTAAACCCTAAACCCTAAACCGCTGAAAAATGCTGCTAGTCTATTAAACAGAGTTTTCTGCCGTCTCTTCCTTCTCACTCGCGGCCTCTTGCTGTTCATCTGTTGTCTCCCCAGCATCAGCAGCAACAGCAGCAGCAGCAGCAGCAGCTGTCTTTCCCTCAGTTGCCTTCTTCGCTTCCTCCAGCTCCTGCCAGCCCCCCGTAATAAAGCACTGACGCTGCAGCACAACAACCCCACCAAAACAACACACCAGTAGCAGCAGCAGCAGCAGCAGCAGCAGCAGCAGCAGCAGCAACAGCGACGGTCCAGCAGCAGCAGAAGCAACACAAACAATCCAGTAGCAGCAGCAACAATCTGGCGGTAGCAGCAACAGCAGCAGCAGAAACAGCAAGAGCAGCAGCAGCAGCAGCAGCAGCAGCCGCTCCCCCTCCCCTCCTCGTTCCCCACAGCAGCAGCAAGGCTACCAGCAGCAGCAGCAGCAGCACCAACACACACCACTAACAGCAGCAGCAGCAGCAGGAATTGTGCTGACCTTGATAGCCTTTATAAACTGTGGGGTCCACAAGGCCTCAACTTGACTGGGATCGTCGGGATCGACCCCCAGCGCTCTATAAATTGCGGCTGTCTCCTCTGTGGGGTTGTCTCCTGATTCAAATGAAGGAGACAGTGAAGAAGCAGAAGCAGGCGGAGGCAGGTTTCCGTACAGCCTGCTGCTGCGTTTGCTGCTGCTCGTCGTGCTGCTGCTGCTGCTGCTGTTGGGGCCCCCCTCGTTGCTGCTGCCTTCGCCGCTGCTGTCGCTGTCTCCGTCTGAATCCTCAAAGAGAGACAGCTTCCCTTCTGCTGGTGAGTTGCGCTTGTTTGTTGACTTGCTGCTGCTGCTGCTGCTGCTGCTGCTGGAGGGCTGCATGTCTCCTCGCCAGAGCTGTCCGTACACCACATCTGCGAGGGATTGACGGCCCATGCTGCTGCTGCTGCTGCCGCTGCTGCTGAGGTGCTGCAGCAGGATTGATCCTGGTGTTTCTTTGCTGCTGTCTTCCTTTGCTTGTCTCCTGTATATTGTGTCTCTTTTCTTTTTATCTTTTCTTTGTCTTTCGTCTGTCTCTGTCTCTTCTGGTGTCTCCGTCTCCTCTTGACTGTCTCCTTCTGTCTCTGTCTCCTCCTGACTGTCTCCTTCTGTCTCTGTCTCTTCTTCTGTCTCTTCGCTGTCTGTCTCTCCGCCTGTCTCGGTCTCCCCCGTTTGTTGCTCCTCCTCAGCTAACATACTGTCCCTTTCTGTTGCGCTGCGGCGAGGAGGCGGTGGCTCTGAGGTGTCTAGGCACCTTGTAGAGGTATCCAGCAGCAGCAGCTGCTGCTGCTGCAGCTGCTGCTGCAGCAAATTGTCTCCTTGCTGCAGCTCCCTCACCATCTTAACGGCACCGGTTAGCTCTTCTTCTTCTTCTTCTTTTTCTTCTTCTTCTGTCTCTGAGCTGCTGCTGTCGCTGTCCTCTTCTTCACTCCCGCTGCTGCTGCTGCTGCTGCTGCTGCTGCTGCTGCTGCTTGCTGCCTGGCCTTCTTTAATAAGCTGCGCTTTGGGGGTGAAGCCCACCTGAGGAGACACCCCAATCCAAACAAAAACAAGAAACTAGCGAGTAAATAAAATAAATAAATAAATTAATTAATATAACTGTCTCCTCTTCTTACAAAGACAGCACGTAAAATAGCCCCAGGCTAAATAGAGACAGTATGCATAAGGAGACAGTATGTATAAGGAGACAGTAAGTATAAGGAGACAGGATATATAGATATATAAGGAGACAGTATACAGTATATATAAGGAGACAGCACATACAAGGAGACAGTATGTATAAGAAGACAGGGAAAGAGACAGAGAAAGAGACAAAGAAGGAGACACACAAAAGGAGACAGAGAAAGAGACAGAAAAGGAGACAGTTGATTGCTTGCCTTTGTATCTGGGAGGTGTATATACAGCGCGTCATCATCTATCCTTAGGCCCCCAATTTCACAATGAGGTGCATAGACACATCTTTCTTTATCTTTTAGTCTCCTTGTTGTTCGTTTTCTTTTTGTTTGTTTGTTTATTTGCTGCTCTGCTTCTGCTGTCTCCGAAGGAGACACTTCCTGCGTCTCCTCTCTGTCTCCTTCGCTTAAAGAGACAGCTGGTGTAGGTATAGCTTCTTCTCTAAAGAAAAGGAGACAGAAAGAGACAGAGACAGAGACAGACAAGAGACTATCAAACAAAATAATAAATAAATAAATAGAAGAAGAGACAACAGAAACAAATCATACACCACACAGCAGACAACAACAAAATAAAATAAAATAAAATAAAAGGAGAAGGACACAAGGAGACAAAGAGATGTAAAGGGAGACAGAAGGAGACAAAGAGATGTAAAGAGAGAGACAGGAGACAAAGGCAGGCAGAGCTACATACAGCGTATGAGAGAGAGATAAAGAGATAAAGAGAGACAGAGACAGAGAGATAAAGAGAGACAGAGACAGAGAGATAAAGAGATACAGAGAGAGAGAGACAGAGAGAGACAGAGATAAAGAGACAGCAAACACCTTCTTATACATCAGAACCACGAGAAGAGACGCAATGTGCAGGAAGGAGAGAGAAAAGGAGACAGATGAGTAGAGGCGAAGAAGAGACAATATGAATTGTCTCTTTTTAAAACATAAACCCTTACTCTTCTTCTGCCGGTAAGGGGCAAGGATCCTGCTGTCTGCTGATTGACAAAACCTTAACATCTCCTGCCCCAGGTATATGTACAGACACACCTTCGCGCAGCACAGCGCCTCTTACATATCCATACACCTCCAATACTTGCTGCTGCTGCTGCTGCTGCTGCTGCTGCTGCTGCTGCTGCTGCTGCTGGTGCTGCTGCTGGTGCTGCTGGTGTTTTTCGTCTTCCTCATCCTCGTCTTCAACTCGCTGCTGCTGCTGCTGGTGCTGCTGCTGATAATTGCTGCTGCTGTTGCTGCTGTTATTATTGCTGTTAAAGGAGACATTTGTTTTAAGTGCAACTACAAAAGGATGTGCAGACCTCCAGAGAAGTTGTTTAGGTTTTGCTACAGACAAGAATCTAGCTAAGTTAGCGACATCGCGGTGTATGTACAGCTTATTACGTACACCTGATAAATAAAACAGCTTTGCCCCTTCATATAACTCCCTCCAGAACCTGTCTTTTAAAGCTTTCTTTCTCTTCTTTCTTAAAGATATATCTTTTATCACATCTAAATGCGTCAGTACACCCAACACACGAGGCAAACCGTGCAGCTGCAACATATTTATAAACTCAAATGTCTCCATTTCAAAACTGCACAAACCCTAAACCCTAAACCACAAACCCTAAACCCTAAACCCTAAACCCTACACCCTAAACCCTAAACCCTAAACCCTAAACCCTAAACCACAAACCCTAAACCCTAAACCCTAAACCACAAACCACAAACCCTAAATCCTATCCCCTAAACCATAAACCACAAACCCTAAAACACAAACTATAAACCCTAAAACCCTAAACCCTAAGCCCTAAACCCTAAAACCACTAATTCTCTGAAATAATTCATCCCTAATCCCTGAACCCCTAAACCCCAATAGACCCTAATAAACCCTAATAAACCCTAATAAACCCTAATAAACCCTAATAAACCCTATTAAATCCTCATAAACCCTCATAAACCCTAATAGACCCTACTAAACCCTATTAAGTCCTCATAAACCCTCATAAACCCTCATAAACCCCAATGAAGCCTAAATACGATTAAAGTCTCATGTGCATCGGAGTGTATATATACCCGAATTGAGCATCGATGAGAAGAAGAGCTATGTCTGCGATTTTTGCTGCATCTATCATCGCGGAGACATCGTTAGGAGCTTCAATAAAAGTAAATCGAACCTTCTTAGAGGCTACCACAGTTAAAGGGCCTTTAATATCCCCTACAGACTGCCCGCAGTAATGACGCACCAAACTTCGAATCAAAAAGGACTTGCCCACCTGCGTATACACCCCAATGCACCACAATTTCATATATATATATATATATATATATATATATATAAAGATCTATATATATATATATATATAAAGATATATATATGTATATATATAAAGATATCTATATATATATACATATATATAAAGATTTATTTATATATATAATATATATCACGATAAAGGTGCATATACACCCCAATTCATTCGAGGCAGATATATTAAAATAAAGATGAAGATACACCCCAATGTATACGCGGTAAATATATATACGTACATACAAACATACGCATAAGCATACATATAATGTATATATAAATAAATATATATATTTATATATTTATATATTTATATATTAGGTGTACAGATAAAAGTAAAGATACACCTCAACATCAAGAGAGTTAAGAAGAGACAGAAAAACAAAAAGGAGACAGAAAAGGAGATAAAAAAGAAAGAGAGACAGCAGCAGGGACAGCAGCAGAGACAGCAGCAGAGACTGCAGCAGAGACAGCAGCAGAGGCAGCAGCATAAACAGCAGCAGAGACAGCAACATACCCCTGGAGGCCCCTGAACAACAACAGTATAAGGAGGAGGTGCTTGAGGAGTCTTATCTATTACTTTTGCTTGCTGCTTTAAAGACTGCTTGTCGAGTGTATGCTGAACTCTACGCTGTACAGACACCACACCGCCACTGAAAGTAAAGGCCTTTGGGTTATGACGTTTGCTGCCGCCTGCTGCTGCTGCTGCTGCTGCTGTTGTTGCTGCTTTCTTCTTTCGCTGCTGCTGCTGACGCGCTGCTTTAACCCCCGCCTGCTTCGCCTTGTGCTGTCTGTGCTGCTGCTGTGTCTCCATCTTGAAATATAAATAATAAAAAAAGATTAAAAGAATAATAAAAGGAGACAGAGACAACACCCCTCAAACAACAGAAACGCTGCAGCAAATCCTCCGAACCACTTTTCAACAGCAGCTGCTGCTGCTGCTTATGCTGCAGCAGCAGCTGCTGCTGCAGCTGCTGCTGCAGCAGTTTACTCCTGTTGCAGCTACTGCTGCTGCTGCTACTGCTCCCGCAGCTACTGCGGCAAGTGCTGCA
>NW_013550343.1:4593-9529 GCF_000499425.1 Eimeria acervulina | reverse complement strand
TATATATTGTGCTGCTGCTGCGGTTGCTGCTGCGGCAGCAGCAGAATAGGAGTGTCTCCTTACATACCGGGGAATTAAAACAGAAGGGGCTTCTATAAGGGTTTATTTACACCGTAGTGCTGCTTCTGCTGTGAAGCAGCAGCAGCAGCTGCTGCTGGTGCTGCAGCGGTGGGGTGTTGCAGCAGCAACAGCAACAGCAACAGCAGCAGCAACACTTGTGCTGCTGCAAAACATAGATTGAAGCTTCCATATAAAGGGTTCAGAGTTTAGCCTTACGGTTTAGTGTTTAGTGTTTAGGGTTTAGGGTTTAGGGTTTAGGGTTTAGGGTTTAGGGTTTAGTGGGTGAAGACGGTGTTTTCAAAGGGCTCCATTGGCGAGCGAAAGGCAGCAGCAGCAATATCTCTGTTTGCTGCTAGAAAGTGCTGCTGCAGCGAAGAGACAGCTGTCTGCTGCTGCTGCTGCTGCTGCTGCGCCAGGGGAGACAGAGAGATAATAGCTTTAGTTAGACGTTCAGCCTCATGATCGGGAAGAAAGGCAGCAGCAGGGAGTGTTGCTGCTGCTGCTGCTGCTGCTGCTGCTGCTGCTTGCTGCAGCAGTTGCTTAGTTGCTTCAGGATCAAGGGCGCTTCCCCGGGCGATTGCTGCAGCAAACTGCTGCGCTGCTGCTGCAGGTAGAAATGGTGCAATAGCTTTAATTGCTTCCGCTATCTCTGCTGGACGCGCTGCTGCTGCTGCTGCTGCTGGCGGTCCTGCTGTTGGTAGCGCTGCTAGGTTTGCTCGGCCACCTGCAGCAGCAGCAGCAGCAGCAGCAGCACCGTCAGTGTGAGCAGCTTCTGGAGTCTTCTCTGATCTAAGTGCATCGCCTGCTGGGGTTAACTGAGCAAAAGGAGACAAAAGAGACAGAGGGCCGCGAGACAGCTCGAAAGGAAGCAGCAGAGACAGTGGATTGCTGCTGCTGCTGCTGCTGCTGCTGCTGCTGTCGTTGCTGGTGTTTCTGTTGCTGCTGCTGCTGTCTCCCCGCAGACCCACAGGAACCAGAGACCCGCTTTGACTTAGCAGCTGCTGTGGCAGCTGTTGCAGTTGCTGCGGCAGATGCTGCAGTTGCTGCGGCAGCTGCTGCAGCTGCTGCAGTGGAGCGGAAAGGCTGGAGATAGACCCAGGTATTTGCTGCTGCACTTGCTGCAGCTGCTGCAGCGGCAGCAGTGCTATTGGCGGCAGCTGCTGCAGAGGGAGTTGCTGCTGCTGCCGCTGTACTTGCTCGAGCTGCTGCTGCTGCTGCTGCCGCTGTACTTGGTCTAGTTGCTGCTGCTGCAGCTGCTGCAGTAGCTGCTGCTGCTGCAGCTGCTGCAGCTGCTGCAGCTGCTGCAGCTGTTGCAACGGCAACCCGGTGGCGCTCTGCTGTAGCTGGTGCAGTAGATGTGGCTGCTGCTGCTGCTGTTGTTGTTGTTGCTGCTGCTGCTGCTGCTGCTGGAGCACCGACTGAAGCGGCCTACCGTTCAGTAGCTGAGGCAGCTGCGGCAGAGGTGGAGCGGGGAGAGCAGCAGCTGCTGCTGCAGCAGAAACTACAGCAGCAAATAAAGCAGCTAACACAGGAGTCATTTAGGGTTTAGGGTTTAGGGTTTAGGGTTTAGGGTTTAGATGATACACTTGAAACAATAAAGCAGTCCTTGTTAAGAAAAGGGCTTAGGAGAAAGCGCCATATTCTCTGGGTAGAAGCAGCAGCAGCAGCAGCTGCTGCTGCTGCTGCTGCTGCTGCTTGCTGCTGCTGCTGCTGCTGCTGTTCTTGCTGCTGACCGTCGCCTATCCTAGCGGGCCGCCTATCTCTAAGTTTTAGGGGTGTTTAGTGTTTAGTGTTTAGGGTTTAGGGTTTAGGGTTTAGGGTTTAGTGAAGGCGAATAAAGAGAAGCACGAAAAATACTCAAACCACAAACCCCCCAGTGGCTGCCGCTCGCTCCCTCTTAAGGGTTTAGGGTTTAGGGTTTAGGGTTTAGGGTTTAGGGTTTGGATGATACACTTGAAACTCATCAGAAGAGTGCAGATTAGAAAATGTTTTTGGCTTTAAAACCTTTAGCAGCGGTGAACAGCAGCAACTGCTGCTGCTGCTGCTGTTGCTGTTGCTGTTGCTGTTGCTGCTGTGTACATACACCGGAAGGCAGCGAAGAGTTTGTAAATTGTTGTTTACTTGTTTTTATTATTTACATTTAATAAAATTATATTAATTAATTAATTAATTAATTAATTAATTAATTTATTTTTTGCTGCAGTTTGCTGGGGTTTGAAGCATTTGCGTTTGTTTTTTGTTTTTGTTTGTTTTATCTCTCTAGATAAATAAAATATATTAATTTAATACTTTTATGTTGTGCTGTATGCATGAAGTTAATTAAAAAGAAGGACATAAACTCTCTTTACAAACAAAGACAGCAGCAAGTGCAGCAAAGATCAGCAAATAAAGATATTGAGAGACTAAAGAAGAGCCTGCTGCTGCAGCAATCTGTGGGGCCCCACACTGCAGCAATTCGATAATAGCAGCAAAATATTTCTTTTGATTCTTCTTGCTGCTGATCCTCCTAGTTCTTCTGCAACAGCAGCAGCAGCAGCAGCAGCAACAGCAGCAGCAGCAACAGCAGCAGCAGCAGCAGCAGCAAAAAGCAGAAAAATAAGGGGTAAATGCAGCAAATTGAAACTCTTTTTTAAAAACAATAAAGTCAGAGCCGGTTTCTTCATGCAAACACTAAACCCTAAACCCTAAACCCTAAACCCTAAACCCTGAGGTGACCCCGCAGGCGACAGCCGTGTGGGGTGTCTACGGCGCTAAACCCTAAACCCTAAACCCTAAACCCTAAACCCTAAATCTGTATAAAAAGAAATAATATTTTGTAAGGGTTTTGCATTGAAGTTAAAATAATAGCCTTTAACTTCCTCCGTCTCTGATTTCTCACCACAGCTTGATGCCTAAACTCTAAACCCTAAACCCTAAACCCTAAACCCTAAATCCCAAACCCTAAACCCTAAACACTAAACCCTAAACCCTAAACCGCCGGTTGTATTTGAAATATATTTTTTGTTTATTTTTTGATGGAAAAGAAAAGAAAGAAAGAAAAGAAGAGCCGCAGTAGAGGGAGATAGACAGCAGCAGCAGCAACAAGGTGACCAGCAGCAGCAGCAGCAGCAGCAGCAGCAGCAGCAGCAAGCTGAGCGGCGTTTCTCCCCCGCAATAGGTTAGGCTACGGCTAGTGTGGGGTTCGGCTACTGCTGCTGCTGCTGCAGCAGAACTTCAGGTTTGCTTTTTTTTTTGCTTCTGTTTGCTTCTCTATCTCAAGTAGAGATAGGTAGATATATTACAGGTACAGCAGCAGCAGCAGCAGCAGCAGCAAACAGCAACAGGTCTTTCTTCTTCCTTTCTTTTCCTTCACTCCGGACACCACCGGGACCACCACCTCCAGCAGCAGCAGCAGCAACAGCAGCAGCAGCAGCAGCAGGAAGATGTTGTTGTCACGCCTATCTCTCGGCTTGGGGCTGCTTATTGCATTACCTGCTGCACCGCATGCAGCAGCAATTGATTTTTTAGAGTCGCTTGCAGATATAACTCTTGGGGCAGAGTTAATGGATGAGGTAGGTGAGTCCTTTGCTGCAGCAGCAGCAGAGTTTCCTTCACCTTTAGCCTTGAAAGATGCATTCTTAGCGCTGCTAGGAGTAGATCTATTAGAGAAGCTGCAGCTATTTGCGCAGCAGCAGGTCCCTCAGGAAGCGCAGCAGCAGCAGCAGCTGCTGCCACCGTTCGAGCAGCTGCAGCTGCTGCAGAAGCTCGGACTGCTGCAGCAGCAAGATGATATAATTAATGCCTTCTTCCTGTCTCCTTTCGGTGTCTCCTTGCAAGAATTCGCAACCCTTCCAAGTGTAGCGACAGCTCTTTTAGAGCCCGCTACCGTAACTCGCAGCAGCAGCAGCAGCAGCAGCAACAGCAGCAGCAGCAGCAACAGAAGCAGCACCCCCAGCCTGAGAGGCGTTCTAAGTGCTGCTGAGTTGGAGGCTTTAGCTGAAGCTGTTGCTGAGGGTGTTGCTAACAGCACTTCGTACGGCATGAGGACATTAAACCCTCTTGCTGCTGCTGCTGCTGCTGCTGCTGCTGCAGCAAAGAAGAGCGGTATCGACACCTCTACTCCTGCAGCAGCAGCAGCTGCAGTGGCGCAGCTTGTTGACCCTCTTAACCTGCTGCAGCTTCAGCAGCAACTTAATGCACATCAGCAGCAAAAGTCTCTGTCTAAGCAGGAAGGAGAGACAGAAGAACAGCAGCAGCAGCGGGAGGACGGGCCTGCATCTGCTGCGGAAGGTGATGCCTCTTCATCTCAGCAGCAGCAGCAGGAGCAGCAGCAGCAGGAGGAGGAGCAGCAGCAAACCTCACCTCGTGTTTCTTCTTCATCAACTTCTACAGCAGCAGGACCAGCAGGAGAAGATGCCGAATCTGCAGCAGCAGCAGCAGCAGCAGCAGATTCTGCTGCTTCTCCTCAAAGGTTTAGCCGCACAATGCCTCTAGGACCCCTTCAAGGTGCAGCAGATCAGCTATATTTTATTCATTGGGCATTGAATAACCCTCTAGCTTTATTAGAGTTTAAGTCTGTGGTGTATAGGCAGTGCTTAGCTATTTTTAAAGACGAAGAATTCTGTGCAGCTAGAGTAGGCGTAGACGATGCTACTGTCTCTACTGGCGGTGTTAATAATCCCTGGAGACCCAGCACTTCTCTCTAAATAAATATAAATAAATATAAATATAAATAAATATAAATATATATAAATATATATATATATATATATATATGCGTGGGGTGTCTATGCTGTCTCTACTGAAGGCGTTAATAATACCTGGAGACCCAGCACTTCTCTCTAAAATATAAATAAATATAAATCTAGATATATATAATATATATAATATAACATAT
>NW_013550343.1:0-4493 GCF_000499425.1 Eimeria acervulina | reverse complement strand
TATATATATATATATATATATATATATGTTTATATATATATGCGGGGTTTGTATTTATGATGTCTCCACAGGTGTTAAGAGTCCTTCGAGACTCAGCACCTCTCTTTAAACATAAATACATATATATATAATATATAATATATATATAATATATAAATATAATGTATATAATACAATATATAATATATATAATCTAATATTTATATAAAATATGAATATATAATATATAATATATATATAATATACATGAGGCTATTTCTATGGTGTTATTCACCCAAGGAGATTCTGCAGCACTAATAAATATAAATATGTTATAAATATAAATATATAATAAATAAATATATATAATATATAGTAAATATAAATATATTATAAATATAAATATATATAATATATACTAAATATAAAAATATATACATATATATATATATATATATATGCTTAATACATGTAATATATTTGTAATATATTTATAATACATTGCTATATACATATAAACATATAAATATATATAAATATATAAATATATAAATATATAAATCTATAAATATATAAATATATAAATGTATATCTATATATATAATATATATAAACGTATAAATATATAAATAAATATATTAAGAGGGCAGAGGCAAAGAAGTCGGAGGTATGCAGAGAGATATAAAATAAATTAAAACAAATAAAACAAATTAAATAAATAAATAAATAAATGAAGGCGTGTAAAGAGGTGAAGGAGACAAAAGAAAAGAGATTATAAAGAGTATTAATATATAAATTAAATAAAGCTGAAGACAGAAAAAGAAGAGAGAAGAAGAAAGAGAGACAGGTAACAGAGAAAGACGCACGCAGCAAAACACCAGCAGCAGCAGCAGCAGCAGCAGCAACAGCAGCAGCAGCATCTATATTTGCTCTCTGCGTTTTCTTGCTGCTGGTGAACATACTTCTTTGTGCGTCTCTTTTCTTTGCTTTCATACATACTTGAGGTGTATATACACCTCATATTTACTGCTCCGCAAGGAGCTGCCAGCAGGCAGCAGGTATGTTGCTGCTGCTGCTGCTGCTGCTGGTGCAGCAGCAACTCATCTGCAGCAACTAAGACTTAAGCAGGTGTTTTAGAAGTGGGGCAGAGGGAAGCCTTTTGGATGATAGTTAGCATCTGCTGCTGCTGCTGCTGCTGCTGTTGTAGCTGATACAACTGTTATTGCTGTTGCTGTTGTTGATGCTGCTGTAGCAGCAGCAGCTGCTGTTGGTGCTGCTGCTGATGCATTTGCCACTGCTGCTGCTGCTGATGCTGCTCTATTATTTGTTACTCCCCAGCAGAAGACCTGCTACGTCTGCTGCTATTGCTGCGGCTGCTACTGCTGCTCGCTGCTGTTTACTAGTTAAGCTTCAGCTAGGTTAGCAGCAACAGCAGCAGCAGGACCAGCATCTGCTGCTGTTGCTGCTTGAAATTTCCCCAGAGCAGCAAGAAACAGTTCTGGTGGCGGCATTGTCCCCAACAGCAGCAGCAACAGCAGGAGCAGGAGCAGCAGTAGCAGCAGCAGTAACAGCAGCAGCAGCAGCTTGACACCACAAGCAGCAGCAGCACCAGAGAAAGCCAGCAGACGCATGCAGGTGTGCATATTACATTAAAAAACATAACTAACTTTCTACTATTGTTGTTGTTTTTGCTGCTGCTGCTGCTGCTGCTGCTGCCTTCGTAAGGTCACCTGCTGGTAATGGGGTGTACGCTCAGCTACAGATATGGGCGGTAGCGAGACAGCAGCAGCAGAAGCAACAAGAAGAAGTTAATTTATTATTATTATTAATCAATAAATAATTAAACTCAAATATACTGTCCTTGCTGCTGCTGCTGCTGCAGTTGCTGCTGCAGCTGCTGCTGCTCAGTGGGGTCACGCTGGATGGAGGTGATCTCTGCTGCTGCTGCTGCTGCTGCTGCAGCGGCTGCTGCTGCTGCAGTCGTTTGCAGCTGCATATCAATTTATCATCTCAACAAAACTTAAAAATAAAAAGAAGAAATATTTTTAGAAAGGAAACAGCAGGCGATTAGAGTGACCAGCTGCTGCCGTTGCTGCTGTTGCTGCTGCTGTTGCTGCTGCTGCTGCGGCTATCTCACACTGCTGCTGCTGCTGCTGCCGCATTTCCTTCCCCTCATTCCGGTGTCTGTACACCTCATTGCATGCATTTTAAATTCTTTCGCAGTTTTCTTAACTTGCTGCAGAAGGGACCCCACCGCAAACTTGGGGTGTATAGGCAGCTCAGAGCAGCAGTAGTAACAATGTTTCTAGTTGCTTCTGCTCCATTAGGGGCCTGAGAGCAGCAGCAGCAACAGCAGCAACAGCAGCAGCAACAGCAGCAGCAGCAACAGCAGCAGCAGCAGCCTTGGGAAGACACTGCTGCTGCTGCTGAGTACGGCGAGGTGTGCATACACCCCAACCCGACCAATTCAAAGGAAGCAAAAGCTGTACACTACACAAAGACCTTCAGCCTGCTGCTGCAGCAGCATCAGCAGCAGCAGCACCAACAGCAGCAACAGCAGCAGGAGCACCACGCATTATTGCAACGAGAAAGAAGAAATAAAAAGCAAATAAATAAATAGATAAATATATAAATATATAAATTAATATTAATATTATTAAATATATTAATTAAATAATTAGACGAAGGCCCAATGAGGCTTCCTCAAATATAAACATGAGGCGAAAATCCGTCATAGAAAAGCCAGCAGCAGCAGCAGCTGCTGCTGTTGCTGCTGGTGCTGCTGCTACAGCAGCAGCAGCAACTAGACCCGCAGCTGTTGCTGCAGCCCGACAAGCTGCTGCTGCAGCAACAAGAGCTGCTGCTGCAGCAAGTGGTGCGAGGCTTAGAGCAAAGAATAGACAGCCTAGAAACAACCAACAGGAATCAATAAGACCCATAGCAGCAACAGCAGCAGCAGCAGCAGCAGCAGCAGCAAAAGGCGTAGCATGGGACAGCAGCAGCGCCACTTGCCGCTGCTGCACCCTTCAGCAAATCCACTGCAGCAACAGCAGCAGCAGCAGCAGCGTAACGTGTCACAGAAGCAGCGGAGGGCGCACCAGCTGCAGCTGCAGCAGCAGCAGCAGTTCTTGCTGCTGCTGCTGTTGCTGCTGCAGCGTCCTGCAAGGAGAAGACTCTCTTGCTGCTGCTGCTGCTGCTCTTAGAGCGCAGCGGAGAGACAAATGTCGCTGCAGCCTTCAAGAGGGAGACATAGAAAAGCAGCTTTGCTGCTGCTGCCCCCAGAGAAGCAGCAGCCAGAGCCGCGAAAGCAGCAGCTGCTGCTGCAGCAGCTGCAGCAACAACAGCAGCAGCAAATATATGAAGGAGATAGCGAAATTAAACGCAGCCAACGGAGCATGCTGCAGCACCCATGCTGGAAGCTGCAGCAGCAACAGCAGCAGCAACAGCAGCACTCCAACTGCTTCGCTGCTCTCAGCTGCCTCTGCTTGCTTTTCTACAAATGCAGCAGCAGCAGCAGCAGCAGCAACGGCAGCAGTAGCAAGTGCTGCTGATGCTGCTGCGAAAGCTAGACAGACGTGCGTCTGTTCTGAAGCAGCTGCTGTTGCTCCGGAGTCGCAATCTAGAGCATACACCTCCGCAGTGTCTCCCCAGCAGCAGATGCTGCAGCAGCAGCAGCAGCTACTGCTGCAGCAGCAGCAAAGCTTTGGTGTTGAGGAGCTGCTGCAGCCGATACTGGTGCCCTCGTATGAAGCCGCAGCAGCAGTACCAGCAGCAGCACATGCCGAAGACCTTAGCGTACACTGCGAGCAACAAGAAATGTACGATCAGCAGCAGCTGCAGCAGCAGCAGCAGCTGCAGCTGCAGCAGGAGACGCAGTCCGACAGCTGCAGCAAGAAGCAGAACCTCTTGGGGCTGCCTTGGGATAAATTACACTGCAGCAGCAGCAGCAGCAGCATCAGCATCAGCAGTGGCAGCAGCTGCAACAGATGCAGTTGCAGCAGCAGCAGCAGCAGCAGCAGTTGCAGCAGCAGCAGCAGCACGGAGGCCTTCCTTGCTGCTGATGCAGCTTGGTGGCAAAGGAGAGCTGCGGCGTGGAGACAGCACGCAGTGTCTTCCTTTAAGCAGCTGCAGCAGCTGCAGCAGCTGAGTAAAAGTCTGCAGCAGCAGCTCCGCCTCATGCAGCAGCAACACTCAACTAAGCAGCAGCAGCCGCAGCAGCAACTGCAGCAGCAGCAAGTACCCAACTAAGGCGCGGAGTGTCGTCTTATGGATTGCTGCTTAAATCGCTGCTGCTGCATACGGGCAAGCAGCAGCAGCAGCAGCAGCAGTGACAGTAGCAGCAGCAGCAGCAGCAGCAGCACCAAAAGCAGCAGCAGCAGCGGGATCCGCTTCATTTGTCTGCAGCCAAAACAACTTTAAACAAAAAGTCAAATATAAATGCAAGTATAAAATTATATTTATATAAACACAAATATATTCATATATATATATATATATATATATATATATATATA
>NW_013550344.1:1141-8414 GCF_000499425.1 Eimeria acervulina | reverse complement strand
GCACCGACAAAGATGCTCCAGAGCCGTCTGCAGGCCTGAGAAGCGAAGAATAGAAATAAGTAAAACAAATAAATGAACAAGTACAGCGAATAAGATAAATATTAAATTGTTGAAATCAAGCAAATATATACTAAGGCAACGAACCCAACGAGGCGTCTGCAGTGAATCTTTTTGCGTGAAGTGTTTGAATTGTTGTGCTTGGAAATAATTTGATTATTTGAATTTCTGTTTTCTTCGTCTCTGTCTCCTAAAGTTGTTGTTTTCCTCTTTATTTCCTTCGCTTTCAGCGCCTCCATCTGAAATGCAAAAAAAATTAAAATATATTAAAGTTTGAATGTTTGGGCTGCCATTTATTTTTCTTTTTGTTGTTATTCTTATGTTGAATTTAGATATTATAATTGTTTCTTTAGAGGATTAAGTTGAAATTGTTTCATGCTAATACTCTTGTTAAGTTTAAACAGCATAATTGTTTCTCTTAATACGTGAATTAAGGGTGTATTTAGATCTTGTCTTCTTTATTTATTTGCCTTTAGAGTATATACTGCATGCGCACCTGGCCTCTCAATTCTTTCATTTCTTCTTCGTGTTGTAAACGCAGACATTTAATTTGCTTCCGGAAATTCTCGTCGCTTATCGCAAGCTGAAAATAAATAATATAAATAAATAAATTTTAAAAATATAAATAAATAAAAACAGCGCCATCATTCAAAGCGTTTAAGTGGCAGTCTGTCTACGATTCTTATCTAAGGGCAGCTGACAGCCTTATATATATATATATATATATATATATATAGCTGTTATTATATATGTGTATATATGCACATATATATACATATGTATATATAACATGAACACCATTTGTTATGTATAAACCTAATTTGAATTTTAATTTACCTCTTCGCCTGCGATTTCTTTCCTCTTTGCGGAGTTTGTTTGATTTAATTCTTTCATTAATTGGCTCCACTTGACTTGAATTTGTTGGTGGAGACGAAGAAAGAAGCAAAATGATGAAAAGAAAGAAATGAATTTAAACGAATTTAAAATGCACCTCTTTCCTTCTCTAGCTCTGTCTCCTTTTCCTTGTCGAAGGCATCTCTAAGCTGAAGGAGATCCTCAATAAGAAAAGATAAATACAATAATAAATATAAATAATTCTTATTCAGTGTTGCAGCTCGGCAAATGCACGCACTCTAAATAAAGTCGTCTATCATTACATACCTTCTTTGCCTTCTCCGCAGCCTCTTCTTTCGCTGCTTTTATTCTTTCTTTGGTTTGTTCAATATTCTTTTCGTTGTTTTCTCTTGTTGCTTCAAGTGTGCTGAGCAGCAACTCCCTTTAATTATAAAGAGAAATAAAGTATGATAATTTTACCCAAGACAAAACTTAGAAGTAAATTCAAATTAATGCTGACCTCCGCTTGGCTCCGCTTTTGCTGTCTTCCAGCTGTTGACGCGCTGCAGATATACTCTTCTCCAACGAGACGCACTCTGAAAGGCATAAATAAATGTTTAAATAAATGTATCAATTGCAAGCTTTTTTGCAGAAACAAATGCAAACAGAAGTATTAATAACTGCATCAATCACGCGCTTTGTTTCATTAAAAAGGAGTTTAACAAATGAAGTAAATGCATACATTGGCTTATTAGAAAACAAAATGCATTTTTACATGAATGCACAGACACACACACATGCAACAAATAAATAGATAAATAAATGCATGGACTGCAAATCATGTCGTACTGGGAAACAGAAACAAATGCAAAACAAATAAATGTTAATCACAAACTTTCTTGTATTAACAAACACAAGAGAAGCATAAAGAAATGCATTAAGCCCCAGCTCCGCCGCATTAAACAACACAGATAAACGCACAAATAAATGCATTAGCCACACGTGCTGCTGAACAAACAAAGCAGAAACAAAGCATAAAAAACTGCATTAATCACACATATTATTGTATTAACAAGAATAGATGTTCATGTGTATATGTTTGTTGCAGAGAGACAAACAAAACAGTGAATTTACTTCATCAACTTCATTTTAACATTTGAATTTAATTAATATTAACTTTTACAAAACTCACCCTCCTCCATTTCAATTTGTTTGGCCTTCGCTTCTTCTTCCACCTTCAACGTAGCAGACAGAGCAGCCCGCAAGCTGGAGAGCTGCAAAAGAAGAAATAAATAATTAATAAAAGAAAACGTAGAGAAGGAGTTGTACTAATCGCATGCACAGCATGCAACTACGTATCATTCACAAACTCTACTAAAAAGATCGCTGGCTTTAGATATGCCTCTTAGTTAATAAAAAGCTCAAAGTGATAACGTATTGAATTCATAAGGCTAAACCACGTATTTTCATATTACATTCATATATTCATTCTTTCATAGTAATGATACACCAGTAGGAATGATAATGCATGGGTAGTAATAATGCATCGACATGCTAAAAGCAACAATACCTCTATTCTAAACTTGCATTCATAATAATGATGCATTAGCAATAATAATGTAACAAAACTTCATCCATCAACAACGAGAAAAGTAAATGAACATAAGGCATTAGTAATAATAACACTCCAATAATAATAGTAGTAAAAAGACATAAACAACAGTAATCATGCATTGAAAACAGTAAGAAAAACTAAATAATAATAATAATAATAATACAACTTACCCTTTCTGCTGCTCCTTTGGTTGCAGTTGCGGCGACTTCAGCTGGCGATGCTTCGACACGATAATAAATTTGCATTTCTTCTAAAAACATAAAAATTTGGTTGGCCTGCAGCAGAAGAAATATAAATAAATTCTTTTCACGAAGTACAGTGAGCAGGCCAAGCTTAGGAAGAGACTTTTAATACACTTAGGGCTTCTATCTACCACGGCATAATATAAAACTATTATTTCTACACATATATTATAGATATAATGTATATGCTTGCTTGCAGGCGTATATATGTTATATATATATATATGCATTTAAATAAGGTTATGCATGTTTACATATTCATGTGAATGCTTAGAATGAATTTAATTTATTATTTGCGTTTAATGCGGGGCATCTGTTGCGTTTGTACGTCGATTTTGTGTTATTCTTGTTGTTTATTTCTACTCTATTATTATTCCTACAACAAAATGCTTTTTATGATTTATAATAATAACATTTTGAATTACTTTTTCTTGTGCTGTCTCCTTTGATTTGTTTTTCTTCTTCTCCACTGCCTGCAACCGCGAAGCTGCTGCCTCTGTTGCTGCGCGACAGCCAATGACTTCTTCTTTTAAGCAGCGAATTTGCTGCAGCAGATTTGCATGCATTTCTTCTGCCTTCGCCACCTTGCTGTTTGCAGTTTGTTCATTTTGTTGTTGTTGTCTGAGTGCATGCAACAAAGAAAGCAAAGAATATGCCTTTCCACTCACCTCATCTGCTCTCGTAACGCGGCTTCCTTCCTTTCAATCTGCAGGAGATGCTTCATTATTTATGCTTCGTTATTTTAGTATTTTCAGATAAAGGTGTATGCATACATTGTATGTATGCATATACATATAAATATACAAATATATATATATACATGTACATATATATACATACATGTATGCATATATGTGTATATATAACGTTGAATATAAAATAATTAAAACGCACCAGTGATAGAACGCCAGGAAGCAGACGTTCGCTTTCGTCGATGCTCCGCACCAACTCTTCCCTTTGCTTTTGGACAGAAGCTAATGCCTACAGATCATGCCCATAGAGAACTGTTATCGCATATATATACATATATATATATATATACAGATGCAGTTATTTATCTACATGTAAGTGTCTTTTCTACGCATATATATATATATATCTGTACGGCAGAAGGCATGTAGAATATATTTGCATGCTGTTGAACGCATGCATGAGCATTTCAGGGAGGAAACGACATTTGTTTGGATGCGACAAGACAGTGTAGAAGAATAAAATAAACATTGTTTTTCTCTGTCTTTGCTTCAATTTACCTGATTTAATTCCTTCGTCTCCTCGTCAGTGGTGGATGTTTTAGATAAGAGGAGGTCAACACAAAACCCTTGACTGTCGAGTTGTGCTTTGAGCACTGCGAAAGCAGCTTCTTCTTTTCTATTCATTTCTATAAAATGGTTTATTTCTTTTTCAAGGGCTGCTGTCTCCTTCTGCAGCTGCGCCTCCATCGTGGAGTAGTTTTTCTCCTCCTGATGCTAAGGCGCAGATATTAACGCAGCGCTTATGCATTTTCTTTGTTATACTAATGTTATAAGCAAAGATATGCGCACAAGCTTATCCAAAGAAACCTTCTGGTCATTCAACCAAACCTCCTGGGCCTTTTGCATGCGCAGGAGGAGACCCTTCAATTCCTCGTTTGTACTTTGTTGTATTTTGCATTCGTTTTGAATTGCAAGGCAAATCTCGCGCCTCTGTTCAGCCTGTGTGAAACAGGGAATTAAATACATTTAAAATAATATTATAAAAACATAACCAAAAGTATGATATAACAAACAACGCACGCGTTCTTCAATGGGTCGCGTTGTAGACTCCACAAATAAACGCCCACTCTGTTTCTCCTCCGTGTTGTTTTTAATCGAGGTAATGGCTTCCTCTAGCTGCAGATAAAAAGGTAATTGTTAAGTATGAAAAGTAGTCAAGAGGAGATGTTTTCAATTATTTAGTTGCAGCTGCTTCCAATATGTACGTATATAGAAATTCCCACCTCTTTGTTCGCCTGCTTCCTTTCTGCTGCAGACTGGCGAAGAGTTGATATTTCGTGTTGTAGCCTGGCGTTTTCCTTGTCTGTGTTTCCTTTTCTTTCTGTAAGCTTTTCAAGCATTTTCGACACGCCCATGGCGCTCTGCATGAGCTCGTCGAGGGCTTTGCTAACGATAGGAAATGAATGCAGGCAGTCGGCGCGCAACGCTTCAGATAAATCAGAAAGAACGCCGAAAATGGGATCGCAGCGCTCGCTAACAGTGTAGATAAATTTATCCGCGATTTGGTGTTGTTGATTCGCCGCTTTTGAAAGCGTGTTGAGTCTGCCCTTGAGTGCACTAGCTACGAAAAGTTGAACGAGGAGGTAAAGCGGTAATGAAAAGGAAGCGACGTTAGTCTTTCTCACCGCGGATGCCATCTTGTGAAAGCTTTCGGAGCAAAATAAGAGCCTGAGGAGGAGCGGAAATATTCGCTGCTTTCCGCTCTTCAGCAGAACTTCTAATCCTCTTCCCAGTTAACGCCTGACCGAAACGCGGAGAATCCGCGCATTTGCGCTGCACTTCTTCACTGCTGACAATCATTTTACGGAAAAACAAGTCAAATGTACAATGGTACTTCAATTTAGTTACAGATCCCAGACAATCGGGGCAAAAAGGTCATGGAAACCGCTCTACTTATATTCAGGATATTCAGCGATCACCGGAATGGAGTACAGACACCTCAACCTCTTCAGGTTTATTGAAAACCACCCTCCCTACGCTTAGTAATAGACAGTATACTGCAAACTACTACGCGTTTTCTAGAATTATATTGTTGAATATTCTATCCTCCTCCACTTTTTGTGTTTACACGCCCCCTGGGAGGAGCTAGGCGATGAGTAGCAGGTCATTGCTTTGAATTCCAGTTTCCTCGCATTACTGAATGCCCCTTATTCATTAGCTAGACGAATTATGAAGCGCTAGGGTTTTCGTATATACCTCTTTGCACAATATTCGGGCTCTTAAGCCGTGGGCTCTGTTTCAGCCTCCAGAAGAAACTGGAGATGAAATCGGCAGCTAGTTTTTCCGTCTTTTCTTTTTCGTATGTGTTTTATTTGAACACAAGTCATTGTTTATTCAAGTTTTCTCCTCTAAGTGGCACAACACCCTATATATAACAAAGAGATCACGACGCAGCTACATAGCCAAACATGCTGTGGTAGGCCCTGAAGAAGTTGAAGCCCTTACAACAACGGTAAACAGGCTGTCTAGCGAAGCAGGCGGCATTTTGTCTTACTTGAGTTATATGGGTGGTTGTAAACCCTCATTAGTATTTGTTTCTTCGTCAAATGTTGCACCACTTGTGTGTTGAGTAATTATTCTAACCTGCAAAAATATTTGTCTTTGGCGTGCTGCATGCATGCGTTGTGTGTTTGAGTGTTTGTTACTTGTTTCATTGCGTCAGTTAACAATACCTTCCTCTCTTAATCTTCTTTTAGATTTATTTTCTGCTACATTTCCCTCATTTTGCTTCCCTTAAGGGCCCAGCCTCCATATCTATGGCAAACTTCGTTGCTGAGGGCCCCGAGCGAGCCGATGTCTCCACCAGCACCGCCGATTTAACTGCAGAGGAGATGCAGATATCATCGACTGAAGATGTAATGCCCACGCCTCAAACGCCAGCTCAAGCAGCAGCAACAGCAGCAGCAACAGCAGCAACAGCAGCAGCAGCAGCAGCAGCAGCAGCAGCAGTTAAGGATCCCGCTGCATATGCAGCAGCATCAGATGCAGCTTTAAACCCTCGTTTTCGCCTTGGCTTGGAGACAGGCCGTTGGTTTACAGGTAGTGGGGGCGATGTTTATGAATTGTTGGATGCCATCGGCTCAGGCAGTGCTTCTACTGTCTTTAAATGCAAAATCGTTGCTGCAGCAAATGCACCGCAGCAGCAGCAGCAGCAGCAGAAACATGCAGCAGAGGATACCATACTTGCTGTTAAGGCAATTGACTTAAAGGGGCTCCGCTTAAACCGAAACCTCGAAGAGGAACTCGGAAAACTGCGCAAGGAGGTGCGCTTCTGCTGCTGCTGCTGCTGCTGCTGCTGCTGCTTCGCCTCCTCTTTCAGTTTGCTGTATCCTGGTGTTGCTGCTGCTATTTTGCGTATTTATTACTTTGCAATATCTTCACTTACTCGTTTGTTTGCATGCAGTTGAGCAGCGTTGCTTCTGTTTTTGCATTTGGTTTGTAGACACGGAGGCATCTCTCCCCCCCTTACATTATAATTAAATTTAATGTTATAAATACGAAATAAAGTAAAATAATAAATATATTTAGACGGCCATTTAGTTGTTCTTGTTGTATTTGTTTCTGTCATCGAGGGAAAATAAAGATTTGGTGCATTCTTATATTACTAGAATTATTATTGTTGTTGACATTATTATTATATTAATATTTAGTATTATCGTTAGTATTATAATAATATCGTTATTATTATAATATTAATATTATTATTAAGTGCTAACAGAAATTTTAGTTTGTCCGCAGACTTAGCGCAATAATTTGGTGCGTTGATTTTTTTA
>NW_013550344.1:0-1041 GCF_000499425.1 Eimeria acervulina | reverse complement strand
GCTAACAGAAATTTTAGTTTGTCCGCAGACTTAGCGCAATAATTTGGTGCGTTGATTTTTTTATTTTTTATTTTTCTTCCTTTTACATAGCCTGCCTTGCAATTCAGCATCATATAGACATATATTATTACTGCTGTTGTTATTTATTAGTTTTGTCTTTGCTGTTATTGTTTAATAATCTCTTTAGTACTATTCACGCTCATTATTTGTCTTTATTGTCTTTACTAATTATTATTCTTATTGCTGCTGCGGGCCCAGCATATGCGTACTTTGCGTCAACCTTACATAGCGTTTATTTCAATAATAATTACTATAATTATTACTTATTATTAGTTATTGTTCTTGATTATTTTAAGTAATTGTTATTGTTAATTAGTATTATTATTGCCGCTACAGGCCAAGCATCTGCGTACTTTGCGTCATCCATGCTTCGCATTTACTTGCATTATTATTATTACCATTATTATTATTAGTATATATGAATTATAATAATTAGCTAATTAAGTATAATCAATTAATTATAATTAATTGTTATAATTATTATTATGGCTGCTACAGGCCCAACGTTTGCGTACTTTACTCCATCCATGCATCGCATTTTCTTGCATTAATATTATTCTTAATATTTACGAATTATAATTAATTAATTAATTAATTAATTAATTAATTAATTAATTAATTATAATTAATTATAGTAATAATTATTATTGCTTCTGCAGGCCCAACATTTGCGTACTTTGCGTCATCCATGCATTGTGCGGTTTATTGACTACGTGGAGACAGCAGATTCGATTTTCATAGTTCAGGAGTATATGCAAGGAGGAGAATTATTTTATAAAATAGTAGAAAAAGGGTGTCTCTCTGAAGAACAAGCTTGCTTCATTGCTCATCAAGTTCTTGCTGCTATTGTCTTCATGCATAGCTGTAAAGTTATTCACAGGTAAACAATATTCTTTCTCTACCTGTGGCGCTATCCACCCCTTCACAGATATATATATATATATATTTATGTATATTTATATTTATATTTATATATATGTA
>NW_013550345.1:58184-65561 GCF_000499425.1 Eimeria acervulina | reverse complement strand
TAATTATATATATATATAATTATATATATTATATGTATATATATATAATTATATATATATATATATATAGTTGTAGGTAAATAGATGCATACGCATAATTATACGTATCTGTGTATACGCACATGCGTACATGCATATGCAGATATATATATATATATATATATAAACAAATATATATATTATATGTATTATATATTATATATGTATATATTATATATATACATATATATTATATATATAATTATCTCTCTTTTTCTGTTTGTCGCTGCGTTTGTCTGTCTCTTCATTAATTCGTCTCTCTGTGCGTTTGTTTATCTCCTTAACTATTTATTTATTTATTTATTTATTTTATTTTATTTTTTATCTTTTATTTGTTTTATTTGTTTTATTTGCGTTTTGTTTATTCGTGTGTTTTTTATATTTTGTTTGTTTGTTTGGTTGTTATTATTTTACACTATTATTGTTTCTGTCTCTTTCTTTGTTTGTGCTTATCTCTAATCTCGCATATATATATGTATATATATATGTATTTGTATATTTTAGGGTTTAGGGTTTAGGGTTTAGTGTTATATATATATACTATTATATGCAAATATATATTTATATTTATGTTTATTTATTAAAATTAATAGAGTGAATGTGTTTGTTTTTAAAGAGACAAAAGGAGACAGTTATTCATCTGCGGTGTATGTGCAGCAAACAATATCGATCATTATAAATAGTCTACAGCTTAGGGTTTAGGGTTTAGGGGTTAGGGTTTAGGCCGCCTGCAGCAGCAGCAGCAGCAACAATAGCAGCAGCAGCAGCAGCAACAGCAGCAGGAGAACTACTAAATAAATATAAAAAGTGTATTTAAAGCAAACAAAACGAGTAAAATATATAACATAAAAAAATAAAAGAAGAGACAAGTAAGAAACAAATAAAAAACAAAATAAAACAAATTAAATAAATTAAATAAACAAATTAAACAAATTAAATAAAACAAATTAAATAAAACAAACAAAAATCCCAGCGTTAAGCAAAAACAGATCCGCAGCAAACGCCCAATGATTTGCTGCAGCAGCAGCAACTGCAGCAGCAGTTGCTGCAGCAGCAGCTGCTGCAGAAGCAGTTGCTGCGGGAGCAGTTGCTGCAGCAGCAGTTGCTGCAGCACCAGTTGCTGCAGCAGCAGCAGCAGCTGAGAAGGCCCAGGGAAGTTGAAATAATTTTATTTAAACCCGGGGCCCGTCTGGAGTGTGTTAGCATCCCCGCTTTATCCTAAACCCTAAACCCTAAACCCTAAACCCTAAACCTTTGTTGCTTCTTCTTCTATGAGCTGCATTACATCGCTTTTCTCTTGAGTGTTTTTGTTGCCTTTAAACACCCAAAGACCATTTTCGTTTCGTGCAAACTCTCTGCATAACAAGCGACAAACCCTAAACCCTAAACCCTAAACCCTAAACCCTAAACCCTAGGCCCTAAACCTTCAGACCCACAGATTAAGAGCATACACCCCCAAAACCTTTAACCCTTAAACCTCCAAACCCCTAAACCCTAGGCGTTTATTCCCTTAGACTTCAAAGCCCGAAAACCCTAAACCCTAAACCCTAAACCCTAAACCCTACCTCAACAGCTTTCTGAGGGTGAAGTCGGGGAGAGAGACCTTCTTGTTTAAATCTTCTTCTACAGCCTAACATAAAATAAATTAAAGAAACACAAAAACAATACATAAATAAAATGTTTTGCGTATATATATATATATGTACGGTTTAGGGGTTTAGGGTTTAGGGTTTAGGGTTTTTAATTCATAGTTCGACGATTAGGGTTTAAGGTTTAGTATTCAGGGTTTAGGGCTTACGGCCCTAGGGTTTAGGGTTTATTGCTTAGGGTTTAGCGTCTATTATTTAGGGTTTAGTGTTTATATATCAAGGTTTAGGGTTTAGGGTTTAGAGTTTATTTTCTACGTTTCATTGCACAGCTTTTTATATATTAGGGTTTAGGGTTTAGGGTTTAGGGTTTATTTTTTAGAGTTTCTTTTTGGGGAAGATTACTTGGGTGTTATAAATAAGGGTTTAGGGTTTACAAATTAGGGTTTAGGGTTTAGGGCTTAGGGTTTAGGGTTTAGGGTTTAGGGTTTAGGGTTTAGACCTGAATAATAAGGGGCTTTGTATTAGGGGGATTACTTCGGCTGAAGACCTTCACCAACGACGCGCGAACTTCGTCAATTTGTTCGTTGCCCAGCGAATTCAACACCCAAATGCCACTGACACCACACGCAAACCCTAAACCCTAAACCCTAAACCCTAAACCCTAAACCCTAAACCCTAAACCCTAAATCCTAAGCAATAAACCCTAAATCCTAATAAACTGTCATATGCCCTATTAAACTTTAATAATTGCGAATAAACACTAATAAACCCTAATACACCCTAATAAACCCTAGCAAACCCTAATAAACCCTAATAAACCCTCAAAACTCCTAATAAACATCAACAAACCCTAATAAACCCTAATACAAAACCCTAATACAAAGTCCTAATAAACCCTAATACAAAACCCTAATAAGCCCTCAAAACCCCTAATAAACCTCAACAAACCCTAATAAACCCTAATAAACCCTAATACAAAACCCTAATAAACCCTTACTTGACTGGGAGCGCAACCTCACTGAGCAGTCGCTGCACATCTTCGTCTGACAAGAGAGCAGCGCTGCTGCTCAACTTTAATTTAATCTCTGCTAAAGATAAACCACCGAACTCCGACAGCAGCTGCTTCACCTCCCTCGTGCGCTGCTGCAGCTCAACCGGAGACAGTGCTGCAGAAGATGAAGATGCTGCAGCACAAGCAGCAGCAGCAGCAGCAACAGCAGCAGCAGCAGCAGCAGGAAGAGCAGCAAGGAAATGAAATAAGTAAATATGCATGCAAAAGACGCCGATATATAATTTTTTAAATGACAGCAGCGCACCAACGGATTCTCATTCAAGGTAGGGTTTAGGGTTTAGGGTTTAGGGTTTAGAGCTTTCATCACAGAAGACAAACACACAAGATAGACAAACATATTCAAAACGTCTAGCTGCTCTAGTTACCAGCAAGCAGCAGCAGCAGCAGCAGCAGCAGCAGCAGCAGCAGCAGCAGCGACGGAAGGAACGCCGGCATTACCAACAGCAGCATAAACAGCAGCAGCATAAACAGCAGCGTAAACAGCAGCAAAGCAGCAGCAGCATGAACAGCAGCACGAACAGCAGCATAGACTGCAGCATAGACAGCAGCATAAACAGCAGCATAAACAGCAGCAGCAGCAGCAGCAGCAGCAGGAGCAGGTTGGTTGTCTAACCTGCAGCATCAAGACTCTCTCTTTGTGTTTTAATTTGTTGTACAGCCTCTCTTAACTTAGAAACCCAGAAGGAAGCAAAAAAAGCAGCAAGCTTCGGATGTGCAGCAGCAAATGCTGCATCAGCAGGCAGCTTCAACCTCCAAGCAGAAGACTCGCACACCGCCACCTTCACACCCCACACAAACCCTAAACCCTAAACCCTAAACCCTAAACCCTAAACCCTAAACCACAAACCCTAAACCACAAACCCTTAACAAGAAAGTGTACATGCAAACGAATCATGTATCGGCTGCAGTAAAAAACAAATAATAAATCAATAAGGATAAACTACACATCATACTAAACCCTAAACCCTAAACCACAAACCCTAAACCCTGACTTGGTTAAGTAGCTTGTCTGCAGTTTCTGGGGGTAGCCTCGTTGCTGCTCTGAATGCTTCCTTTGAGATTCCTGAGCGGCCTGCTTGCTGCTGCTGCTGCTGCAGTTGCTGTTGCTGCTGCTGCTGCTGCTGCTGCTGCGCGTCTCTAGCGAGGAGACACAGCAGCAAATCTCTGCAGGTTGTTTCGTAGCTGCTGCTGCAGACAAGAGAGCTCTTAATACACCAGTTGCCCTGCAGCAAATAACAATGACGCAGCAGCAGCTGCAGCAGCTGCTGCTCCTCTGCTGCAGCAGCAACAAGCCTCTTCACTGTCGTGTGAGAAGCCAGATGCAAATGACCCATTATCTTCAACACCTGCAACAAACAACAAACCCTAAACCCTAAACCCTAAACCCTAAACCCTGTATACCCTGTATACCCTGTATACCCTGTATACCCTATAAACCCTGTAAATCCTCTAGACCCTAAACCCTAAACCCTCAACGCTAGAACGTTTTAACCGTGGATGGTCAACGGCGGAAACCCTGAAGCCCTAAACCCTAAACCCTAAACCCTAGATCAGAAGCATTAAACCCTAAACCCTAATCCGTAAGGGATATGCCTCCAGTAAACAACCAACAGCAGCAAGACAGATACAACAGTAACAGCTGCATCTAGACGCTTTAGGGTTTAGGGTTTAGGGTTTAGGGTTTAGGGTTTAAGTAGACCTGCTGCTCAAGAGGGAGTCTTCTTAGCGCTGCGTAGCTGAGAGGTCCTGAAGCTGCTGCTGCTGCTGCTGTTGCGGCTGCTCCTGCACCCCCTTGTTCTTGCTGCTGCTGCATGTCGCAGATTGCAGCAATGTAGGACATCACATCAGAAGAAAACACCACATCCTGCTTCAGCAGCTGCTGCTGCTGCTGTTGCTGCTGCTGCTGCTCCTGCTGCTGCTCCTGCTGCTGCTGACCGCCGAAGAGGCACCCGTCCAAGGCATCATCTTCTGAAAGAGCTGCAGCAGCAAACGCAACGCAGCAGCAGCAGCAGTTGCAGCAGCAGCAGCAGCAGCAGAAGCAGAAGAAGCAGCAGCAGAAGAAGCAGCAGAGGCCGCAGCAAGGGCAGCAGCAGCAACAGCAGCACCCGAAGCAGCTGCAATAGCGGCAACGTCAGCAGCAGCAGCAGCAGTGACATTAGCAGAATTGGCGGGACCAGCAGCACTAGCAGCAGCAGCAGCAGCACTAGCAGCAGCAGCAGCAGACGATCTAGCACAAGCAACAGAAGTAGCGGCACCAGCAACAGCAGCAGCAGAAGCTGCAGCAGCAGCAGCAGCAGTTTACTCTGTTGGTTATCGACGAGCGAATTCAGCAGCTCAAACGCTTCCGGTGTATCCGCATCGTAGAAGGTCTGAGGCAAACCCTAAACCCTAAACCCTAAACCCTAATCTCTAGGCCCTATACCCTAATCCCCAAACCCTAAACCCTAATCCCTAATCCCTAGACCCTACCCGCTAAGCTTAGAAAGTTGCTTGAGTTGAGCTGGCTGGATGCATTTCAGGGTTTAGGGTTTGAAGCTGCCTTGAGGGTTTAGGGTTTAGGGTTTAGGGTTTAGGGTTTAGGGTTTGCTTACTTCTACTTTTACCCACGGTTCGCTCTCTTCAATTTCTCTTTGCTTGCTGTGAGATATTCGCGTCCTGGTTTCTCCTATTTGCTGCACAAGCTGCTGCTGCTGCTGCTGCTGCTGCTGAGTTGCTGCATCACCTGCTGCTCCGGTGGTTGCCGCAGCAGCAGCAGCAGCAGGAGCAGCAGGATTAGCATTAGGATGTGCATCGGTTTGCATTTGTTGCTGCTGTTGGAGCCTGCGTGTGTTAGCGATTTGCTGCTGTTGCTGCTGCAGTTGCTGCTGCTGCTGCTGTTGCTGCTGCTGCTGCTGTTCAAAAGCAGCAAAGTCTGGTGTAAACTGCAGCACGCCTTCAGCCGGCATAATATAAAAACTTTTATTTTTTATTATCCCTACAGCATAACTACACTGGCTGCCTTTAGTTATTTTGCTTTTTAAGAAGTGAAGAGTCTCGCCTGTTGCTGCTGATGCTGCTGTTGCTGCAGCAGGTCCTGCTGCTGATGCAGCAGCAGCAGCAGCAGCAGCAGCAGCAGCAACAGGGTGATTTCGGTCAAAGTTTGGGCCCTCCGCATGCAAATTATACATCAGCTGCAGCTGCTGCTGCTGATGTCTGTATGCTATTTGCTGCAGCTGTCCCTGGTCACCGTAAGGTCGGTCATGAGGCCTCAAGGGGAACTGCAGCACGAACACTTTGCTGCTGCTGCTGCTGCTGCTGCTGCTGCTGTTGCTCATGCTGCTGCTGTCTAGGACATCCTCTAGACGCCTCAGGTAAACATCCAACACCTCCACTATCGGGTCATCTTCTTCGTCTTCATCTGCATCTTCTGCTGCTGCTGCTGCTGCTGCAGGCTCGTCGCTGCTGCTGCTACTGCTGCTGCTGCTGCTGCTGCTCCCAGAGGGGTCATCGACTTCCATTGCAGTGCTGCTGCTGCTGCTGCTGCTGTCTTCTCCGGTCATAAGGAGGGAAGATGCAGAAGAAGCCTCGACTACCATCTTCTTATAAACGCTGTCCTGCTGCTGCTGTTGCTGTTGCTGCTGCTGTTGTTGCTGTTGTTGCTGCTGCTGCTGTTGCTGCAGTCTGTTGCGGCTGCATGCCTCGCAAGGAAATTAGGACGGCGAAGGCTGCTGCAAGAGCTGCAGGGGCAGCAACGGAAGCAGCAGCAGCAGCAGCTGTGCTGTTGCTGCTGCAGCAGCCTAGAAGGTCTTTGTTGTTCGTGTTGCTGCTGTTCTTGTTGTTGCTGCTGCAGCTACTAAACGTTTCTTGCTGCCTTCCCTTAGCTGAACTTAATTTTTAATGTGTTTATTTCAAGAATCGACAGGTAGCCTCAACCTACCGATGCTGCTGCTGCTGCTGCTGCTGCTGCTGCAGCTGCTGCTGCTGCTCGGGGCCCCACAGCACAACCTCGCCGATGCTGCTACAAGAAGCAGCAGCAGGTTGTAAGCAATGATATAATAAAATGAAGTTTTGTTTTATTTTCAATTCAGGTTGCTGCTGCAGCTGCAGCGGCGTAGATGCTGAAGTCGCTGCAGCAACAGCAGCAGCAGCAGCAACAGCAGCAGCAGCAGCAGCAGCAGCAGCAGCGATATAACGGCAACAGCCCCCAGCATATTTTCTCCATCTTACATTAATGACTCCAGGAAGCTGAGCTGCTTGCGCTGGGACGCTGTACCTGCAGCAGCAGCTGCTGCTGCATCCGCCTTGTCGGCAGCAGCAGCAGCAGCAGCAGCAGCAGCAGGAGTAACAGTAGCAGCAACAGCAACACAGGCGGTAGTGGTAGCTCTGAGAGCAGCAGCAGCAGAAGCAGCAGCTGCAGCCTAAGTGTAGGTGCGCACATAGCGGCAACAGCAACAAATACAGAAGCAGCAGCAGCAGAAGCAGCAGCAGCAGCAGCAGCAGCAGCAGCAGAAGCAACAGCAGCAGCAGCAACAGCACGACCAGCAACTACTGCAACACCATCCACAACAACATCAGGGAGAACAGCAGCAGCAGCAGCAACAGCAGCAGCAGAAGCAGCGCCCCCCGCTACATCCGCAGCAGCAAGATCAGCAGCAGCAGCAGCAGCAGCAGCAGCAGCAGCAGCAGCAGCAGCAGCAG
>NW_013550345.1:43737-48737 GCF_000499425.1 Eimeria acervulina | reverse complement strand
CAGAGATACTTTGCAAGTATACGCAGCTCAGTGTACAGCAGGTAATGAATGCTGCTGCTGCTGTTGCTGCTGATGCTGTTGTTGCTGCTGTTGCTGCTGCTGCTCTTGCTGCTGATTTGGCTGCGCCTGCACATGTTGCTGCTGCTTTTGCTGCTGCTGCTGAAGCTGTTGTTGCGGTTGTTGCTTCTGATTTTGCTGCGGCTGCTGATGCTGCTGCTGCTGCTGCTGCTGTTGTTGCTGCTGCTGTAGCTGTTAGCTTGATTGATTTCGTTGCACTGTTTGGTTTAAAACATTTAAATATATTAATTTAATTTAATTTAATTTAATTTAATTTAATTTATTTATTTGTTTTGTTTATTTGTTTGTTAGATAGAGGAGACCCTTCTCCCTGCTGTGCAGCGGTATACAGCAGAATCTGCATTTCTTCGTCAAACCAACATAACCAGCTTCTATGGAGCAGCAAAACAAACAGCAGCAGCAGCAGAAGGAGCAGCAGCAGGAGCAGCAGGAGCAGTAGCAGCAGGAGTGGCATCAGAGGGAACAGCAGCAAATGCAGCAGAAGCAGCAGCAGCTGGTGATGCAACGGCAAAGACCGAAGCAGCAGCTCGCGCTGCAGCAGCAGACACAACAGCAGCAACAACAACGGATGCAGCAGCTACAGAAGCCCCGTCGGAAGGAGCAGCTGGTGGCGTCAGGGAGCAGCAGCAGCAACAACAGCAACAGCAGCAACAACAGCAGCTAGAGCAGCAGCAACTAGAGCAGCAGCAGCAACAACAAGAAGATTCACAGCAGGAAAAGGAAGAAGACTTTGGAGCTGCGGGTCGCTACACCAGCAAACGCATCCTTAAGGCGATGGGCATGCTGCAGCAGCAGCAGCAGCAGCAGCAGGCTCTACCGGGAGCAGCAGCAAAGCAGCGGCGATCCCGCAGCGGCAGCAGCAGCAGAAGCAGCAGCAACCCGGCAGACCCCAAACGACGCAAAAAGAGGCAGTCGCCACCTTCTGAGGAGCAGCAGCAGCAGCAGCAGCAAGAGCAGCAGCAGCAGCAGCAGCAGCACGAGGGACCACTTGAAGTAGCGGGAGCGGAGGGAGAGGAAGCAGCAGCAGCAGCAGCAGAAGCGCAATCCCTGCTGCTGGAGCTGCAGCACCTTGACGTTGATGCTGCAGCAGAAGAAGCTGCCCTCAAACTCTAACAAACCAACAACAGCAATTGTTGCTGCTGTTGCTGCAGCAGCAGCAGCAGCACTTGCCTGAGCTGCACACGCTGGCTTTTTATTTCACCCTTACTATTCTCTGGAGTCTCTAGCTAGCTAGCTATATAGATATATATATATATATATATATATTGATTGATAGCTGCTTATCTAGATAGCTAGCTAGTTATCCAGCTGCTTATCTAGCTAGCTAGCTGCTTATCTAGCTAGCTATCTCAGTAGATAGCTAGCTAGCTGCCTATCTAGCTAGCTAGCTGCTTATGTAGCTAGCTACCTGATTATGAAGTACATGGCTGCCTAGGCGGCCAAGAAGGCTCCATCACGGGTAGCTAGCCAGCTAGCTAGCTAGACACCTAGCTAGCTAGCTAGCTGACAAGCTAGCCAGCTAGCTAGCTAGCTAGCAAGATGTAAGGCTGAAGCTGGCTTTGCTGCAGCTAAACTTGACACAAATTAAATAAATTGCAGGTTTGGCTAGCTAGCTAGCTAGCTAGCTAGCTCGATAGGTAGATAGAAAGATATATAAATAGATATATAGATCGATAGCATAGCTAGCTAGCTAGCTGCTTAGCTAGCTAGCTGCTTAGCTAGCTAGGTAGCTAGCAAAGAAAGTTTTTCCTCCCCGGTTAAACGGGTTGACACGTGTCCTGCTGCTGCTCTTTTTTCTGCTGCTGTTGCTGCTTTTGCTGCTGCTGCTGCTGTTGTTGCTGCTGCTGCTGCTGCAGATGTTTGTGTTTCAGTCGTTTGGCTCTCCTCTCTTCCTGCGTCGGGGCGTTTGGGTTTTTCGTTTGCTTCCACCAGTAGCACATTCGCTGCTGCTGCTGCTGCTGCTGCTGCTGCTGCTGGCCTGAGGGAGGCATGCTTCCCTGCAGCAGCGGTAGCAGCGATGCACTCTTCTCCTGCTGCTGCTGCTGCTGCATGCGTTTGAGTATAGATAACTCCAGACAGACGGGGGCCTGCAGCAGCCCCTGCCTATCAACCGCCCACGCAATCAGCACGCTCTCCTGCTGCTGCTGCTGCTGCTGCTGTTGCTGCTGCTGCTGCTGCTGCTGGTGAATGTTAGCAAAGATCGGAAGTGCAGCAATTTCTGCTGCTCTGTGCCGCACTATTAACAGCGAACCGACATAATAATCCAAAGGCACAACCAAAGCCTCCCCATACACCCGCTGCTGCTGCTGCTGCTGCTGCTGCTGCTGCAGCTGCTGCTGCAGAGCTTGCAAGCGATAGGGGATAAGGAGGAGGCCTCTTAGTTGAAGCGTCTGCACAACTATTAACTGCTGCTGTTCATCGACAAACACTTTAAGCGGCAGCAAATGGCCTCGCAGCACCGCAGGCACCTGCTGCTGCTGCTGCTGCAGCTGCTGCAGCTGGTTGCGTTCTTCTGCTTGCTGTAGCTGCTCCAGCAGCTCCTGCTGCAGCAGAGGCTTGATGCTGCTGAAGTTAGAAAAGAGAGTTGAGGGATTCAGAGACAAAACAGAAGGAGGCAGCAGCTTGCTGCTGCTGCTGCTGCTGTCCATACACCGCAAATGCAGCGTGCAGTCGCCGCTGCTGCTAACCACCCACTTGTGCTGCAGCAGCAAACTGCTGCTGCTGCTGTTATTGTTCGCGTCGTTGCTGTCACTCGTGCTGCTGCTGCTGCTGCTGCTGTCGCCATTCCTCCTGCTGCCGCTGCTGCTGCTGCTCCTGCTGCTGCTGCTGCTGCTGCAGCAGGTGCTGCAGCAGCAAGTGAGAATAGGCGCAATATCTGCAACAAAGTGAAGATGGCCTAAGAGCACAGATTGCAGTTCAAAAGGAGAAGCAGCAAAACAAACCCTAATCTTCTCGTCACGATCTCCCGTCAGCAGCAACTCCCGCAGCTCCTGCTGCTGCTGCTGCTGCTGCTGCTGCTGCAGGTCAACGAGCTTCATGCAGGTTACGGTTGTTAAGTGCGTCATTATGGGAACATCTTCATCGTCGCTCTCATCACCAACCTCGCACCAGCTGCTGCTGCTGCTGCTGTTGCTGCTGCTGCTGCTGCTGCTGCTTTTGTTGCTGTCTTTCAGTTGACCCGCTGGAGGATCTGCACTTTTCTCTGCTTCTGCTGATGCTGCGGCTGTTGTTGCTGTTGCCTGGGTATCTTGTGCTGAGTCGGATGACGGTGTTGCTGCTTCTTGTGCTGCTGCTGCTGCACTTGCTGCCGCTGCTGCTGCTGCTGCTGCTGCTTCTGCTGCATGCATTCTCCTTACCATCACATCGCCTGCGAGCTTTTGGTGGCCGCTCAAAGATTCAAGAGGCAGCAAAAAGACATCTCCGAATTTATCACACAGCAGCACGCTCACCCGCTGCTGCTGCTGCAGCTGTTGCTGCTGCTGCTGCTGTTGCTGCTGCTGCTGTGGGCCGGTGCGGGCGAAGCAAGCAGCAGAGGCTTTCTTCCTCTGCATGCGCTGCTGCAGCAAATTGAATGTCTCGTCTTCCCACAGACAGAGAAGTTTGTCATCTCCTGCTGTCAGCCACACGCATTTGCTGCTGCTGCTGCTGCTGCTGCTGCTGCTGCTGCTGCTGCTGCTGCTGCTGCTGCTGTCTTTGGTGCAGGGAGCCCTGGCAAGAACCGGGAGGTTGCTGCTGCGGCATCCGCAGTCCATACAAATGCAATCTGCTGCAGCAATATCCATAGAGTGTTGCTGCTGCTGCTGCTCCTGCGGCTGCTGCTGCTGCTGTTGCTGTTGCTGTTGCTGCTGCTGCTGATCCAGGACCCACTGCTGCGTCTCATAGTTGAAGACGCGCATGCAGCAGCCATGAGCAGCAAATATTAGGGGGTTATGAGGATGCAGCAGCAAAGGAGAGCAAGGAATCGAAGGAAAAGGAGAGTTTGCTGCTGCATGTGCTGCAGCAGGAGAGTTTGCTGCTGCATGTGCTGCAGCAGGCAGAGATGTTATCTTTCCCCTCTCCATTATACAAAATAAATAATTTAATAAATTAATTAATAATAATTAATTATATTTATTATTATTCAATTTATTTAAAACGAAAAAAAACAATAACAATCCCTCCGTTTACTGCTGCAGCAGCACTCCCCCCCAGCTGCTGCTGCTGCTGTTGCTGCTGCTGCTGCTGTTCTGCAGCAAATTCGTGTCTTCTATAAAGAAGTGAAGATAAAGACAATAAAAACAAAAAGAAAAAAACAAATTAAATTAAACAATTGAAGTAAAATCAATGAGAGATGGTGCTGCAGACAGCCCCGCAGCTGCTGCATGCAGCAGCAGCAAGCAGCAGCAAACAGCAGCAGCGGGTTTAGGGGGTTATATAAAATGTAAACAAATAAATAAAACAAAATAAATTAAAATTATTTAATATAAATACAACAAAAAAAGAAGAAAAACAGACAGCAACACCTCGGCTTCGTTCTTCTTTACTTTGCTTATCTGCTGCAGCAGCAGCAGCAACTGCAGCAGCAACAGCAACAGCAACAGCAGCAGCTACAGCAGCAACAGCAGCAGCAGTATCCCAGCATCGATCGGGCTTGCACAGGGATGACAGGAAAAACACTTATTGGGAACTATATATTTACATATAATAAATATAATATATATATCTATATATTATATATTATACATATGTATATATTATATATATAACGTATATATTATATATATAATATATAATATATATAATATATATATATATAGTGAATATATATGAAAAATCAAAGCAAAATTGTATGCCAGGTAGCAGCAGCAGCTCTTGCTGCTGCTGCTGCGGTTACTGTAGGAGCAGCTGCAGCAGCAGCTGCTGCTGTTGCTGCTGCTCCTGTT
>NW_013550345.1:42595-43637 GCF_000499425.1 Eimeria acervulina | reverse complement strand
GCAGCAGCTGCTGCTGTTGCTGCTGCTCCTGTTGCTGCTGCTGCATTTAGCCGACCTGCATGTCTGTGGATGCGTCAGCACTGACTGTTTCAGCAGCCGCAGGAGCAGCAACAGCAGCTGCTGCAGCAGCAGCAGCAGTTGCTGCTGCTGCTGCAGGTGTGGTATTGGGTTCGATGTCTCTTAGCAGCTGCAGCGCGAGTTTATAATTTGTGAAGTCTAAACCATCAACACAGCGGCAAATATGAGGCCGCAGCAACGGGACATATACTGCTGCTGCTGCTGCTGCTGTTGCTGTTGCTGCTGGTGCTGTTGCTGCTGAAGTTGTTGCTGCTGACAATTGTGTTGCTGCTGCTGCTGCTGTTTGTGTTGCTGGTGGTGTTGTTTCAGCTGCTGCGGCAGATTCTGTTGCTGATGCTGCTTTTGCTGCTGCTGCTGTTGTTGCTGCTGCTGCTGCTTCAATGATCTCCATCTGCTGCGACGGGGCTGCAGTGAGCGCTGCAGCTATCTGCTGCAGCTGCTGCTGCTGCAGCAGCAGCAAATGCAGCAAACCAACAAACTGATACACCCCACACGGCTCTAGAGAAGGACGCTTGTGCAAGCCTCTGCAGCAGCAGCAGCAGCAGCAGCAGCAAAAGAAAAAGCAGACGCAGCAAATAGAATAACGCACGCAGCCACAGCAGAATCCGAACAGCAGAAAACAGCAACAAATGCAGCAGCAGCAGCACCACCACCAGCAGCAAATGCAGCAGCAGCAGCATGAAGCGGAAGGCGCAGCAACAGCAGTAGCACCAGCAGCAGCAGCGAACAAGGGATGCAACACCGACAAAACAACTAAATAAAATAAACAAAATAAATAAAATAAAATAAATAAATAAATAAATAAATAAAGGCTTACCCTAAGTCTACCAATATAAACATATTTGTTTTTGCTTCTGCTGCTGCTTTAAACAGCAGCAAGTCAAACACAACACCAACAAAGACTCCAGCAACACGAACCGTCAGCAAAGGCTGCTGCTGCAGCAGCAGCAACTGCTGCTGCTGC
>NW_013550345.1:40404-42495 GCF_000499425.1 Eimeria acervulina | reverse complement strand
TGTACTTGATCATCTTGTTGGTCTTGTTGGGTTTGCTGCTGCTGTGTTTGCTCTTGCTGCTGCTGCGGCTGCTGAGCAGCAGCAGCGGCAGCAGCAGCAGCAGCAGCAATTACGTCCCAGGTCTCCTGCAGCAGCAACGGGGTGCCCGCTGAGAGGGGTATCGATTGCTGCAAGTTTGCATAGCTGCAGCGTGAAGCAGAAGAGCAGCAGCAGCAGCTACAGCAGCTGCCGCGGTTGCTGCTGCTGCTGCTGCTGCTGCTGCTGCTGCTGCTGCTGCTGCACGTTGTCAATGGGTCTGGAGGAAAGGAGACTCCCGCTTGGCCTTTCATCTAGAGCAGCTGCTGCTCCTGCTGCTGCTGCTGCTGCTCCTGCTGCTTCTTTTGCTGCTACTGCTTCTGCTTTTGCTGCTGCTGCTGCTGTTCTGCTGGTGTTGGTTCCCTTGCTGCTGCTGCTTCGATTGCTGCAGCAGCTCCTGCTGCTGCAGAAATACAAACCCAAAGATAGCAAAAGCTGCTGCTGCCTATGATGCTTTGCTGCTATACTCCGGCACGCGCTGCAGCTGCCTCAGCTGCTGCTGCTGCTGCTGTTGCTGCTGGTGCTGCTGATTCTCCTCCGGTGTCTCCTAATTGCTGCTGTTGCTGCTGCTGCCATTGCTATTTCCGGTGCTGCTGATCCTATTGGTGGTGCTGCTGCTCTTGCCACTGCTGCTGCTGCTGCTGCTGCTGCTGCTGCTGCACATCTCGCTTTTGCTACTGCTGCTGCTAAGACCGCAGCTGCCAAACAGTCTACTGTTGCAGCCTGAGCTACACAAACGGAAGCTGCGGGGTGCTGCTGCTGCACCTGCTGCTGTTGCTGCTTGTGTTGCTGCTTGTGTTGCTGCTGCTATTGCTGCTGCTGTTGCTGCTGTTTCTGCTGCTGTTCCTGCTGATGCCGGTATTGCTTCAGCTAAGCTGTTATTGTTATTGCTATTGTTATTGTTATTGTTATTGTTGTTGTTATTCCTGTTCTTGGTGTTGTTGCTGCCGCCATATGATTTACTATTGCTGCCCTCTATAAACCCTAAACCCTAACTAAACCCTAAACCCTAGCAGCCCCAAGGAGCAGCGTAAGGGTTTTGCATGCGGTGTGTTTAGATGTGTTTGTTTGTTTGTTTGTTTGTTTTGTTGTTTTGTTTGCTTTATTTATTTATTTTATTTGTTTGGGTTATTTACTTCATCTTATCTTCTTTTGCGGTTTGCTGCTGCTGCAGCGCGACGCCTTCAAAGCAGCAGCAACTCTGAGGGAAGAGAGGGGCATGAAGCAAAAATTATTATTATTTTTGTTTAAATACACATCAATAATCTATTTTAATTTACTCTTCTCGTTGTTTATTACAGACCCGCAAGCAGCAGCAGCAGCAGCAGCAGCAGCAGCAGCAGCAACCCGGCACAAATCGCTGCAGCAGGAGCAGCAGCAGCATTAGCAAAAGAAACAGCAGCAGCAGCAGCATCTGCAGCAGCACTATAGCTGGGGATTGTGAACCCCAACTGCACCTGCTGCCGCACTAGCAGCAGCAACTGCAGCAATAGCACGAGCAGCAGCAGCAATAGCAGCAGCAGCAGCAATAGTATCAACAGAAACAGCATCTGCAGCAGAAACAACAGCAGACGCAACAGCAACAACAGCAACTGCAACCATCCGAAATAACAACAGCAGCACCAACAACAGAGCAGCAACAGCAGCAACAGCAACAGCAGCAACAATACCAACAGCAACAGCAGCAACAGCAGCAACAGCAGCAACAGCAGCAGGGGTTCTGTTTGTTTGCTTTTTATTTATTGTTTAGAAGTAGCGATTTGCGTTTGTTTGTTTTTGTGTTATTTATTTATTTCTTTTGTCTTCTTCGCTCATTATTATATTTATAGTTATAATTAATAATTATAATTAATAATTATAATTATTATTGAATCCCCTTCTCTTTGTCTATTCTTTTATATTTATCATTACTACAAAACTCATGCAGGAAGAAGAGTACGACTTGTATGAAGATCTCGAGCCGCCTCTTTCTCTACAGCAGCAGCAAGATCGGAAGAGCGTCGTGTAGGGAAAGAG
>NW_013550345.1:0-37500 GCF_000499425.1 Eimeria acervulina | reverse complement strand
TTGTTTACAGCGCAACGCTATCTTTGCATGCGTTGGTTTAGGCAGCGAACCGCTGCAGCAGCAGCAGCAGCAGCAGCCGCAGCTGCAGCAAGAACAACAGACTAATGCGCAATCTGCAGCTGTAGCGGACTTATACGGAGGGCGGCATCAGCAGCAGCCACAGCAGCAGCAACAGCAGCAGCAACAGCAGCAGCAGCAGCAGCAGCAGCAGCAACAAGGCGATTCTGCCCAGCCGAAGACAGGCATAACAGCACTGTAAGATATCAATTTTTGTTTGTTTGCATTATAATATTTTTAAATATATTTAAAGGGGTTTAAAGTAATTAATTAATTTGTTTTTTATTTTTAATGCAGATTTCCTTTCTTTGACCCCTCTGTACTACAAATCGGAGATGCTGCTGCAGAAGGCAACGGCAGCAGCAGCAGCGAACATGAGACCAGCAGCAGCAGCAGCAGCAGCAGCAGTAGCAGCACCACCAGCGCACAACCTAAGGCGTCTGCTAGCAAGAGGGCTAGGTAAGCCTGGCTAGCTAGCTGTATAGATCGACAGATACATAGGTAGATAGACAGCTAGCTAGCTAGCTATCTAAACGCAGTATCGGGTTCACTGCAAAACCTTCTCAGCTTGTGTTCAATTAGCTAGCCAGCTAGCTGCATGTCCTTTAGCTCGCCAGCCAATCAGCTAGCTAGCTAGCTAGCTAGCTGGCGAGGTAGCTGTACTTGGATATGAAGCAAAGAGCGCCTTCTGGTGATTATTTGAATTTCTTTTTTTGATTTTTCGTATTTTTGTTGCAGGAGATCCAGAGCGAAAAGACTTAGAGCAGAAGCTGCTGCTGCTGCTGCTGCTGCTGCCGGCAGCCCGTTAGAGTGGCAGCAGCAGCAGCGATGGATGGAGCATCAGCAGTACCTTTACCATCAGCAGCAGCAGCAGCAGATGCAGCAGCAGCAGCAGCACATGCTGCCTCCTCACCCTTATCAGCAGCAGCCGCATATGATGCAGCAGCACCCGCACCACCTGCAGCAGCAGCAGCAGCAGCAGCAGCAGCGGGTTGTGATGCCTCGCGGGGCAAACGCTGTGCCTCTCGGTTCTCGCTCTTCTTTTGCTTCAACATTTCATTCTATGAACTTTTAGGGGTTTATCTCCTGCTGTTGTCTTTCTTTTTGTTGTCTAGGGTTTAGGGTTTAGGGTTTAGGGTTTAGGGTTTAGGTGCTTTGGTTTTGCTGCTGTTGCTGCTGCTGCAGGTGCTCGTGTTTTTGTTTTTGTGTTTGTGTTTGTGTTTGCTTTTTGCTTTGTTTGTTTTTTATTTTATTATTTTTTCTTCTTTGTTTCTTTTCGTCTGCTTCTTATCTTGTCTTTTCTTTTTCTTCTTGTGGTGTATTTGGCGCTGCAGTTTTTGTTTGTTTTGCAGCAATACAATAAAATATTATTTGCTTATAACATACTACCAGAAGTCTAGCCAGCTAGCTATATAGATCAATACATAGCTGGCTAGCTAGCTAGCTAGCTGGCTCGATCCGTAGATAGATAGATAGTCATCTTCATTGCTAGCTAGTCGTCTAACTAGCTGCACATACAACTAGCTGGCTAGCTAGATACCTAGCTAGCTAGCTAGATAGAAATACGAGCACACAGAGAGCTAGCTGGCTGGGTCTCTACATGGCTAGCTAGCTACACAACCAGCTTGCTAGCCAGCTAGCTAAGGGTTTGCATGCTTGTTTGTGTTGTTGTATATTGTTGTTACTGCAGTGTAATTTGGTTTTCTGTCTGCATGCAGGTTTTTTGTATTTGTTGTTGGCGTTGTGTTTATCTAATTCGTTGTTTATTTCATTTTGTTTGCTTTCCCGTCATCTTCGTCTATTTTTTCATAGCGTGTTTTCGTTTGGTTGTTTATTTCAATATATATATATATATATGTATGTATTATATATATATATATATATGCATATATATATATGCATATGTCTATGTATATGCATATATATAATTATATATTGGCTTATTTATGTATACAGATTTAATTTATGTAAGTATATAAATATATTTTTTCTGTGAAATGTTTTTTAAGGTTTCTAAGGAATCTGTTATCAGTGCAGATTTCGCTATTTGAATTTTTGTGTTTATGCTGGAAGGGCTTGGGAAGGTGTGTTGTGGGTTTGTTGATTGTTTTGTGTCTGCAATTGGGCATAATAGTTTAATTAAATAAAAAAATAAAAAAAAGACGAATCAATTCAATAATCAAACAAATGAAGCCGTCTATGTACATGCATTTCTCGAAAGAAGTGCAGACAGACAACAGCAGGGGGCTGACTGTTATATAAACTGCAGCAAGAGCGTGAGTTATGCCTATCGTTTGATTTCATTTCGATTAAAATTGTATATGTTGTGTTGTTTCAATTTAATTAGTTAAACAAAATCAAAAAAAAATTACGGTGATACGTCCAGAAGAACTGCCACTGCCCGCACACTAGCGATCGTGCTTGAGGCTGTCGAAGCGAGAAGTAGAAAATAGGCAAAAAGTAGGTGTCTGAAGGCGGATTGAAGTCTGAAGACATTCTTCATTAAAAATAAATGTTTAGAAGGTCTCAAAAATTAAAAAACGAATTATTTTGAGCAAAATATAGTTTAAAAAACTCCCCTCAGCGCACAGTTGCCGTCGCCTCCGTGCCATGCACGCTGACATTGAACGCATGGGCCGACGACTGAGCGAAATTTTGTATTCAATTTCGCACAAATTTGTAAAAGAAGTCTCCAAAATTTCTGAAATATCGTCAGAAGTATTTTGTTTTGCAATCAAATATTCAATTTTACTTCGATCGGTGCATTTTTTGTTGCTTTCTTGGCTCATTTCTCTCGTTGCGGAGGAAGACCAGTGGGCTCTGCCACTCTTATTCTTCTGTTGTTTTCCACGGTTTCCATCGGTAAGAAATTAAGAATCTTCATTTAAACCTGTTTTGACATACTGTTCGTTTGTTACTTCTTTGAAGAATTGCTCTTTTCCGCTTATATCTCTTCATTTCCTCTATTTTTCTTCTCCAGGTCTGTCAGCCACAATGGGTGCGGTTGTCGGGAGGGAAAATGCCGCCACTTTGTCATATGAAATTATCAGACAGACTCCTGCATATGAAATACGACATTATGAAGCTACCCCAGTAATAGAGGTGAACAGAGGGAAAATTCAATACAATTCAGCGGAGCCAACTCGTTCAGAAAACTTCATGAAAAACTACAGCGACGGTGGAGGAAACGCTTTAATTTCCCTTTCTCTTGTGTTTTTTATTGAATTAATTAGTTCATAGACGTTTACTTAAATACTTTGTGTTTAAAGTATTTCTTTTCTGTTGTTTTTTTCAGACAGCTTGGGCGGACGACTCGCGACAAACTTTTCTCAGGTTGGCAGATTACATTGGGGTGTTTGACAAGCCAGTGAATGAAGAAGGTAATAAATTAAAATAAATTAAGTAAAATAAAATCAAAGCAAAATAAACAAATGCATTTTGCTGATGTCGTTTGTTTGATGTTTGCTCCTTAGACTTTTAAGCCCTGAAATATCATCTGGTTGTTGTTATTGTTATTGTTATTATTATTCTTGTTATTATTGTTGTTATCATCATTGTTATTGTTGCTCTTGTTGTTGTTATTGTTATTATTGTTATTGTTGTTGGTGTTGTTGTTGATAATCTTGTTGTTGAATTTCTTTCTTGTAATTGTATTTTTTGTTGTTGTTTTATTTCTTGTTGTACTCGCTGTTGTTGTTCCTCCTGGCGCTGCTGTTTGTGTTTTAAACAAAAGCCAATGTGATTAAAACAATGAAAGAATGCCTCGCACTATTTGTCTTTTATCGTTGTTATCTCGTTGTTAGAAGAAAAGAGAAAAGAAAAAAAGAAAATCTTTTTTCTTTATCAATGAAAAAGCTTCAGAATGGGCTCACTCATACAAAACATCTTCATCATTTACTTTGTTTTTTCTGGTTTCTGCAATTGTCTCGTTGCTCTATTTTATTTTTTCTTTTTTCTTTTTAAATAAAGACGGAGATTGTAGAGAAATACCTGTGGCCTTAATTCAAACAAATAACAGAAATACAAAATGCATATTTTTAAGCAAATTATTCAAATGGATTAATTAACTAGAGATGAATACTATGATGGATTGTGTTTGTGTATCTCCTCTCTCTTTGTCTCTGTCTATCTCCTTCTCTTTCTCGTTATTTTTCTTTGTTTATTTGCTGCTACCTAGCTGGCGAGTGTTGATGATGACTGCATGCATCTCTTATTTAAAAACCTCTGTTAATTGCATTTGCTTTTAACCCTTTGGTCTATTTCTTCTTTTGTTCAGGGATGAGAATACCAATGACAACGCCAGTGGAGTGTTTAATTGCAGGCAACAGTTTTGAAGGCATGCGTTTCTTTCCTCCAGAAGAAGTAAATAATAAATATAATAAATACATTTTTCTTTTCTTTTTGTTTTTATGTTGTGAATAAGCAGATTTTGTTGTCATGCTTGTTGCTGCTACTGCCGCTTGCTGCTACTGCTGCTGCTGCTGCTGCTGATCTTGCTGCTGCTACTGCTGCTCTTGCTGCCGCTCCTGCTGTTGCTCCTCCTGCTGCTGCTGCTCTTGCTACTGTTACAGACATATCGTATATTACATCTTCTTCTTGTCTTTTACCTCTTCTTAAAGAGCTAATAATAGAAGCTTTTCTTCTTTGTTTTGTTTGTTGTTGTTTATATCAATTATTAAACTTTCTTGTCGCTCTTCTTCCCTTTGAAGGACATAGAAAAAAACCTTTTTTGCTGTCTTGTTTTTCGTTGTTTGTTTCTGTCATTTAAATCAAATAAAACCCTCTTTTCTATTTTTTGTATTACTTTTTCAGGGGTTATCTAGAGACAACTTTTTAAATTCCTTTTGTTTTGTTTGCTTTTGTTGTTTTGTCGTTTTAATTTTCTCGTTGATTTCTTTATTTTATGTCTTGTTAATTACTTTGTCTGTCTTCGCCTCTGTCTCTTTGCATATTTTACTGGTTTCTTTTGGGTGTTTGTTTCTTTCGTTTATTGTTATTGAATTAATTTACTTGGCATTGTTTATTTTTTTACTTGTTTATTTCTGTTAATTCGTTTCATTCTATTTATTTATTTATCTTAATTTATGTATTTTTATTTTTTTAATTATTTTAATTTATTTTGTTATATTTATTTATTCATTGTTGTTTATTTATTTTATTGATTTACTATGTATTTATTTATTTTATTGCTGCAGTCAGCAAGGTCGCGCTCTTCTTTGCCTTCTCCTCTACATCGAGACGTACAAATAAAGAAAATTGAAGAGAGATATATTGCTGCTCACCGCTTTTCAGGAACTGTCGATTTAAATACAAATATAAATCGCTCAATAATGAAGCAGCAAATTGTCTTTATTCTGCGTGCGCTCGTGCGAGACGGCCTAATAACCTGCAGCAGCAGCAGCAGCAGCAGCAGCAGCACTAGCAGCAGCACCAGCAGCACCAGCACCACCACCCCCATCACCACCACCAGCACCAGCACCAGCAGCAGCAGCAGCAGCAGCACTGGCGGGGGAGGGGAAGGTGAAAGAGGCAGCAACCCGCACGATAGAGGAGGCTGCAGTTCAGATGATAATGAGTTAATTCGGCAGCTAGAAGAAGGTCGAATAAAAGCAAAAGAAGAAAATAAACAAATCGAATTAACTCTCGCTGTTTATAATTCTCCATTCTGTCTTCCTTTCTTCCGCAGGAATGAAATTTGGGTGTCTCTACCTAAACAAGCTGTAAAAAAGAGTTAAAAATAAATAAATAAATAAATATATAAATACATATTTATTATTTATTTAATTACAATTATATGTTTCATATGTTTATTATGGTTAGGCTGTTTGTCTTTATTGTTTTGTATTAAGGAATAAAACAAAAAAATAAATAAAACAACTCTAAACCCTTAACCCTAAACCCTAAACCCTTTGGCTGTTCTTTAGGCTTGGCTTGTTGTTAACAGCTTTCGCTGCTTTTTATTATTTGTTTTCTTTTCTGCTTATTTATCTCCCTTGTCTATCATCAAAGCGCATGCATACAACAAACTAAAATGAATTTTCTTTTTATTGCATTTATTATTGATTTGTTGCTACTTAGGGTTTTAGGGTTTAGGGTTTACCCCTAAACCCTAAACCCTAAACCCTAAACCCTTTTTAAATTTTTCGTCTTCACTGCCTGAAAGCCGCCTCGAGCATTTTATTTTAAGAGGAGTTCCTATAGTTTGTTTATACTTTTTATCGCATTTGTTTATCTTTTTTTTATTTTTTAATTTCATTTTTATATTAATAGCAGTACTTAGTATCTCCACGATATTCATTTTGATTTTATTATTTTGTTGTTATCGATTAAAGCGCGTTCATTCTTATTCTTAGAATAACAAAAAGATTATTTTTATGAGTATGATTATTATTAATTGTAAATGCTATTATTAGAATACTGATTTATTACTAATATTATTGATTGCAGCCCTGAGTGTATATGGCTGGCTGCAATAAGAAGAAAAACAAAATTAAAACAAACAAATAAATATTATGCGGAGGAAACAACTATCATTCTGTTTATTAAAAATGTTTGCTGTTTTAATTTGTTTGTTTGTCTTGTGTTTTTCTTTCCTTTTTCTTGCTTTCAAGAAGAGAGATGCTAGTTGTTTATCTTTGTCTGTTTGCATTTTTTTTGTTTATCTTCGTTTGCTTATCTTTATTTGTTTATCTTTGTTTGTCTCCGTTCGTTTGTTTTTTGTCGTTGCTCTTCGTTTGTTTGTCTCTGCGCGTTTACATCTCATTGCTTTTCTGTGTTTGTCTTTCGCTTGCTTCCTTACTTCTTTGCTTGTTATTTCTACTTTTGTGCTTTGTTTATCTTTACTTATATTTATCTGTTCTTTACTTGTTTATGTCCTCTTGTTTGTTTCTCTTCGTGTGTCTCCTTCTGTCTATCTTTCTCTTTTTTTTCTGTCTTTGTTGCTGCAGATGCTTGTCTATTTAAACTAATGTATTAATCAAACACCGCCCTGGTGGAGATAAATGAATAATTGAGAGAGTTTTAATAGAAATGCAATTAATAAAAAAATAAATTATGTTGTTATAAGTAAATTTCTTTGTTTTATTCGTCTGCGTTTGGCTGCTGCGGTGTCTGTCATAGTCTCTTACATCTTTTTTAAATACATGTTTGTTTGTTTTTTCTTTTGTAAATGAACTAAATTAAATATCTTTTCTTCTTCATTACCAACATGCGAGGGTAAAGATATGATTATAAAACAAAAGACGAGAAAAATGAATAAAAAAAGAAAAGAGTCGCTGCATGCAAATAATGAGAAAAGAATAGTAATTCTTAGGGGGCAGACGAACAAAGTATTTAATTGATTTTTTTATGTTCATGTGCATCTTTTTTAAGTTTAGTTTTTCTTTTTTTACTAACATATGTCTGCATAAGTATAGCCCCAAATGCAGCAGCAATTGCTAACCACTGTTTATTGTTAAGTTTATGTCCAAAGATATACACAGAAAATAAAGTAGAAGCAGCTTTTCTTAATGTTGTGAACATTGAGGTGTATAGACTTCCAAATCTTTTAATGCTCTGATATATAAAAAGCTGACCCAAAGACCCACAGACAGCAAAAGCAAACAAATAACCGCAAGCATCTGGTTGCTGAAGAAAGAAGTATAGAGGCCGAATGCCTTCTGCTGCTGCAACTGCAGCAGCACACCATAGCACACCGCATGCATTCGTCAGCAGCATCAATAATAAAGGGTTTAAATGCTTTTCTCTTTCTAATAATTTATCTTGTCTTGGTCCTGTTAACCCATCACATAGCAAAGATACACATAACATTAATACACCTAAAAAAGAATTTGTTGCTGCTTCTCCTTTAATTACTTTTTCTTCATTCTTACACAATTGAAATACAGCTAAAGAACATGTTAAAACAAATACCGATAAATAATCGTGCCACGGATATGTCTTTCCTGAACAACGCACACACAAACATAAACCCTAAACCCTAAACCCTAAACCCTAAACCCTAACTGCTTCCTATTTCTTTCTTATGCTGGTGAAATCTCGTCGTGGCGGTCTTAGTAATAATAATAATTATTATTATTATTATAACTTTGATTGTAACGATAATAATAATAAGTAAAAGAATATTAATTATCTTTATGGTGGTGTATTTATTATAATAACAATAATTATAACAATGATAATAATAAAAGAAATGATAATAACATTATAGTTGCATATTTATTATTTCAACAATTATAACATAATAATAATTAAAATAATATCAATGCTTTTTATTGTATTATATTTGTAATACCACGCATATTAATAACAATGACAAGAGTAAGGCAAATAATAATAATAATAATAATAATAATAATAATAATAATAATAATAATAATAATAATAATAATAACAATAATAATAATAATGATTATAATTATAATTATAATAATTTCAATAGTAATAAGAATAATAACAATAAGAATAACAGTAATAATAATAATAACAGTAATAATAATATATTAGGGTTTAGGTTTTAGGTTTAGGGTTTCGGGTCTGCGGTGTAATTACCAAAGAAGATGAAACCAATGACAACAACAATACAACTAGTAATAGTTTATTGTTTAGGGCTTTAGTGTTTACGGTTTTAGGGTTTAGGGTTTGGGGTTTAGGGTCTAGGCTTTGGGCTTTAGGCTTTAGAGTTTGTAGAGTTTAGGGTTTGAGGTTTAGGGTTTGGGGTGTAGGGTTTGGGGTTTAGGGTTTAGGGTTTGCGGTGTACGCACCGAAGAAGATGAAACCACCAACAACAACAGGAACCATCTTAGCGCTTTTAACAAGTATTTGTGTCGGGTAGTTGATGTGAGTCAGAGCATAGTTTGTCGAGAGCATAGAGACAGAATAAGAGAGAGATATAAGAACAATATCTTTAATTGTTTCTTTATTTGTCTGCATTATCAAGAATAGAGCCCTTCTGCGGTGCTGCAGCAGCAGCAGCAAAAAAGAAAAAAATGCGTTAGATATACAACCAGTAAGCACAAGGAAACATGAGTAAGAAAACCTTCTCCCTGTCTGAGGGTCTTTAATGCTATAAAGTTTTTCTTGATAAAATCCAAACATAAGAAAGAACAAATAAATGCCGCTGAGTATACACCCTAAGAATAAATACTCGCTATAAACGCTCTCTCCTTTATGATGATGATGGTGGTGATGGTGGTGATGATGATGAACGTGTTCGCCTTCTTTCTTCTCCATTTCCTGTGGTTCCTTCATTTTCTTCTTAAAACAAAGAAACAATAACAAGAAATGCAGCTAAAAATATATTTTCTTTCTTCTTTTATAATGATTCATATATCGTTGGGGAGAGAATAAAACAGGTAATTCCGCTGTCTGCTTTGTTTGTTGAGGTTAAATGTACTTCTGAAAAAAAGAAGAAAACAAAAAAGAAGAAAACAAGAAAAAATGAGGGAAACAGCCACAGACGATTTGAATGACTGCACCGCGCAGCAGTAGCAGCAAAACAACCGTCAGTTGCTGCGCCCCTAGGAGATATTTGAGGTGTATAAACAAAATAAATCGAATTAATTATATTTATTTCAATAAATACACCAAAAATAAAGTGCTGCAGCATTAAAAACGAGAGCAAATATATATATATACAGACTGCAGCATCTAAGCAAGCAGACAGACAGACCCACTGCATGTGCTGCTGTCGCCATAAAGCTTTATTTGGTGCTTTTTATTCTAATTGTTGTCTTTTTATTTAATTATTATTTCTAAATTAGGGTTTTAAATGCACAATTGAAGCAAAAAAAGAGAAATGCTTCTCTAGTTGTAGTATGGATACTCTTTTGTGTACCGGCATCCCAACAGCCGCTGCGCATTTTTTCTCTCTCGCTATACATCCTTCAGAAGCAGATTATTAATTGTTTAAATTTATGTCATTTCTGCTTGCATTACTTCTAATTTAACGAATATCATTTGCTTTATTCTCCCTTCTTCCTATGCTGCTGCCGACAAGATGCGACAGCCGCACGAATAGAAATTCCTTCTTGTTGCTGCAGCAGCAGCTGCAGAAGCTGCAGCAGCAGCAGCAGCTGCAGGAGCAGTAGCAGAAGCAACTGCAGCAACCAGCAGGAGCGGCAGCAGCAGCAGCAGGGCAAGGTATCCAATGACTGCAGCTAGCCTCCGCTGTTCATGCTGTCTGGGGCTGTCGCTGCTGCTGCTGCTGCTGCTGCTACTTCTCCTCTGCGTACAATCACCTCTCTTTTGCGGCGCTCTACTGCAGAAGAAGCTGCCAATACACCCCAGCAGCGGGTGGATTTCTCCTTTCTTTCCCCGCACACTGCTGCATGCATCAAACCAACAGATAACTCTTAGGACAACGAACCCCTTCACAAATTTAAAACGAAACAGACAGCCAAGGGCATTTTTGCTGCTGCGGCCTCTAGTGCTGCTAGAAGGCCCTCAAAGATTGGCAATCGGCGAATATACTGCTGCGGCAGCTGCTGCTGCACAACCTGTAACGGCAGCAGCAGCAACAGCAAGGCCGCCTACAGCACTATCAGAAAGAGCAGCAGCAACCGCTGCAACTGCAGCAGGAGCAGCAGCAGCACCACCGCCAGCAGCAGCACCAGCAGCAACTTCCCCAACGGCATCAGCGGCACCAGCAGCAGCCACAGCAGCAGCAGCAGCAGCAGATGCAATACTTGCAAGGAAGGACGTTGAGGCAGCATCGCTGCTGCTGCAGCAGTTAGAGCAGCAGCGAGACGAGCTGCTGGTGACGAGTTGGGAGGCGTGGGCAGCAGCAGTAGGGTTGTCTGTGCAGCAGCTGCAGCAAATCGTGCTGCTGGTGCATGCACAGGAAGATGCTTCTGTGCAGCAGCAGCAGCAGCAAAAAAGGAAGAGACGCAGCAAAGTAGCAGCAGATGCATCCGCTAGTGCTGCTTCCGCTACTGCTGCCGCTGAGCCAGACAGCAGCAGCAGCAGCAGCAGCAGCAGCAGCAGCAAAGGCGGCGGGAGCAGTGATGCGATAAGCTGCCCTAGTGGGGTGCTGTCTCCTGCTGCCTACGAGTTGCTGCTGCTGCTGCTGCGCTCAGAGGCGGCGCTGCTGCAGAAGGGGCCGCAGGGCGCCGATTTGCTGCAGCTGCAGCGGCCTCCATCAGTAGGGGAGTGGGCTGCTGCTGCAGCAGCAGATGCAGCAGCAGCAGAAGCTGCAACTATTGCTGCTTCTGTCACGGGCGGGTCCTCAGACGGCGACCTGGCAGCAGCAGCAGCTGCAGCACCAGCAGTACCAGCAGCAGCAGCAGCAGCAGCTGAGGACTGGCTGCATGCGCGGCCTGAGCTAGCAGCAGCAGAAGTGCAGCAGCGGAAGGCTCTTCATAACCAGCTTACTGCTTTGCATTCTCTGGTGTCTTGGCAGCAGCAGCAACTTGCTGCTGCTGCTGCTGCTGCTGTTAGGCGCTTCCACGGCACTGCTGCTGCACGCCAGGAGCAGCGCCTTGCAGCAGTAGACGGTGCAGCAGCAGCAGCAGCAGCAACAGCAGCAACAGCAGCAGCAGAAACGGATGCTCTGCTCTTAGCAGCACTAAAGAGCGCCCGTGAGGCACTAAAGAAACACGCAACAGACTGCATGCACTCCGCATATCTTGCTGCTGCTCCTGCTGCTGCTGCTGCTGGTGGCGGTAGTAATACTGTTGCTCCTGCAGTTGCTTCGGTGACAGCTGATTCTGACGAAAACAGCAGCAGCAACAGCATGAACAGCAACAAGAACAGCACCAGCAGCACCAGCATCAGCAGCACCAGCAGCAGCAGTACCAGCAGCACCGGCAGCAGCAGCATTGCAGCCCCTGCTTGGGGTTTATATTGGCAGTGGATGCAGCAAGGAATGCTGCAGTGGAGCCGCATGCAGCGGGTGTCTTTTGAGGTGCCTGTGAGTTGGTTTGCTGCTGCTGCTGCTGTGCGGGGTGTGCAGCAGCAGCAGCAGCAGCAGGAGCTGCAGCAACAGCAGGAGGAGGGCTCGTTCGCTGCTCAAGGCATGCAGCAGCAGCAGCAGCAACTCGAGAAGCAATTAGCTTTGCTGCGGATGTCTCCTAGACGGTTTGCTGCTGTGCAAATCGCAACAAGGTCGCCTATTAGCACTGACACCCCAATTACAGGCAGAACAGACAAAGGCAAGAAATAACAAATATAAATATATATATATATATATGTGTGTGTGTGTATATATATTTGTGCTAATATATATATATATATATGTATATATACAAATATAGTAGATGCTTTCGTGTAGACAAAATAAATTTGCATTATATGTACGGCTGTCTGTCTACATATGCTTGCGCCTAATATATGTATTCTTTGTATATATATACATATATATAAATATATATATATATATACATTTATAAATATATCTATGTATATATATATATATATATATATATTTATTTATATGCATATGTATATATGTTTATACATAGCATAGGCAAAGCGGCATTCTTATCTGTAGTGCTTCAGTGCTGCTTTTGCTGCTGTTGCTGCTGTTGCTGCTGTTGCTGCTGTTGCTGCTGCTGCGTCTGCTGCTGCTGCTGAAGCTGACAGCACGTCTGCAGCATTTTTGCTTTTAAAATAATTAAATTAAAGTATTTAAAGACAAATATAATTTATTGTCTGCATGTAGGAGAGAGGAAAGACAGAGTTGGGGAGTTGCTGGAGGCAGACGAAACGCAGCGAGAAGAGGAGCAGCAGCAGCAGCAGCTAGCAGCAGCAGCAAAAGAAGTGTGGCGGTTTGCTGCTGCACATCTGAGCCCCCAGCAACTGCATGCGCTGCAGCAAGCCGCAGAAAGCCCCATGCCTAATCAAATGCAAGAACAGCTGCAGCAAAACCCCCTGCTGCAGCAGGCAGTGCAGCGACTGCGGCAGGCAGAGCTCAAGCGCGTGCAGCAGCAGCAGCAGCAGCAGCAGCAGCAACAGCAGCCAGAAGGAGCAGAAGCAGCAGCAACAGCTGCAGCAGATCCTGTGCTGCAGCAGCAGCTACTCCTGCAGCACAGCCCTTTGCTGCAGATGGTTCGTGCAGCATGCAGCATTTAACTGCCTTTTAGGATTTTTTCTCAGCAGCAGAGTTTGCTGCAGCGCATTCTGCTGCAGCACGTTCTGCTGCAGCAGAGTTTGCTGCAGCAGAGTTTGCTGCAGCAGGTTTTGCGCAGTTTGAATTTGTGGGTGGAGAGCCTGAGGAAACATTTTGTTGAAAATTTTTTAAGTTTATTTGTTTTGTTTTTCGTTTATTTGTTTTCTTCCTGATTAATGTTTTTTTGTTTTTTCTGTCTAAAAGAAGTTGAGGATATGTGGAGGCTTTTTTCTGCTTTGCAAACCCAAACTGCACAGATAGACCCTGACAATCAGCAGCAGCAGCAGCTGCAGCAGCAGCAGCAACAGCAGCAGCAGCTGTACACTTTACCAAGTGCAGACTGGAGGTCTTCTTGGGGATGAATTAGTTTTTTTATTTTTGTGTATTTATTGTAATTAGTTTGCTGCTTTCATTTATAATAATCAGTTTGCTTCTTTTATTGTTATTTATTGTTATCTTGTTGCTGGTACGGCACGTATTAGAATAACTTTGCTGCTTTTATTTATTATAATTTGTTTGCTGCTATTAATGCATTTCTTTTAATTACTTCGTTGGTTATTGTGCATTTATTATATTTACTTGTTCGTTGGTTCAAATGCATCTAATATATTTACTTTGTTCTTTTTCTATAATTACTTTGTTTTTTTAATGCATTTATTATAATTACTTTATTGTAATTACTTGCTACTCAATTAAAATTGAATATCCTGTTCCTTTCTATTACTTTTACTGCATTTCTTTTAAACACTTTGTTGCTCTTAGCTCATTAAACTAAATACGTGCGAGCAGAGATGAACAAAATAAAAATATATAATTAATATATTGGTATATAAACAAAAATCAGCTCATGTTTATATATGTTATATATAAACCTATATAATTGTACATGTATAAATATATAAGCTTACAAATGTATATATGTTTATTTGTTTATATTCGGTTTAGTCGTCAAGTATTTGTGAACATCACCTCCATTATATATATACATCTATATATAAATATATATATATATATATATATCATACATATCACATATACATATATATATATAATATGGAGGTGTTCCGTATATTTTATGAATATGCAGTTTGTTTATTATTGCATGCGGTGGAGATGCTGAGACAAAAGGCATTCTTTTAGGTAATGCAATGAAAATATAATATTTATAATAATATGCAATTTATTGTTTATTATAAATATTATAATAAACAATAATAATAAATTTATTGTTTGCATACGTCGTTTGTGTTGCTTTGTTTGCATGCATTATTTAGGTAAAATAATATAATAAATAATAAAATATGCATTTATTGTTTATATACTTCGTTAGTGCTGCTTTGTTTGCATGCATTAAGGCTTAGTTGATTCAGGAATTATTTGTTAAGGAGAAAAATCTTTTCTCTGCAGCAACAGCACTGCGAGACAAAGAATAATTCAAGTGTATAGGCAGCATTTGTACATATGCGTGAATACGCAGCGATTGTATACAGCATTCCGGTGTATACGCAACTCTTGTATATACACAGCTGGGGTGTATAGGCAGCTCTTGTACACATATTTCAGTGTACAGGCAGCACATGTACATACTCCAGGTGTATGTACACTATACGCGTTTCTACGTACAGTCGTCGAGGCATATATATTATAAACACTTAGAAAAGATTCACAAGCAGCTCTATACGGGGTACAGCTAACGGAGGTGTACATACACTGCAACTACAGTGTATACAGTTGCAGTGTATAGGCACCTTCGTCATACTTTCCCCGACTTCTTCTTCGCGTCTCTTTCTCTTTGAATTTCCCCAGGCGTTCGCTTCCGCATCATGTGCATAAACTCCTCAAAGTCGATCTGCAGCAGCAACACCCGCAGCAACACAAGCAGTAAACAGCAGCAGCAACAGACGCAGCAGAAGAAGCAGTCATCCCAATGCCTCTGCAGCCCGCAACTCTGTGACATCTACCCAGCCGCTGCTGCTGCTGCTGTAGCTGTTTGTTGTTGTTGCTCCTGCCTTACGTTCACTCATATCTGCAGTTATAGTTATATAAGAATATATTATTTGTATAGAAATTGCATGCAAGCCAGATAAACGAAGATAAAAAGAATTACCTCTCCGTCTCCATTTAAATTTACTTCACTTTACAGAGCAGAAACTGTTTCTACATTTACGTGTGTATTTATGTTTATATTCATTAGATTTGTATTCATTAACTGCATGCAAGCCCCGAGAATTACCACTCCGTCTGCATTTAAATTGACTTCAAGAGCAGAAATTGTTTCTACATTTACATGCGTTTATATATTCTATATATTTGCATATATTAAATGCATGCAGGCCCCATGAACAAAGATGGAAAGAATAAAAGAAAAAGAATTACCTCTCCGTCTCCATTTAAATCGACTTCACTTAAAAGAGCAGAAATTGTTTCGGTGCCGACTGCCCCCTGAACATTCGGCATCCCCAGCACTTGACGGAGCTCGTCTTGCGATATTTTCCCGTTACCATCCTGCGATTAAAAAATAAATGCAATTAAACAATTAATATCAATAACACAAAAGAGAGACACGCAGAAATATATAAATATATATATATATATACATATATATATAAATAAGCATATACCTATATAGCCAACGGACGAACTGAATATAATGAATTGAAGTTTCTTAAATTGAATTTTTTTAAAAATTTAGTTTGTTGAGAGAATCACCAAATCGAATACGCGGAAAGCCGCCCAGCAGACATCTTCCTTCATATACAATTTTCTATCCATTGTCGCTGCGATGAACTCTGAAAGAAAACGCAAAAGCAAACTAAGAGAAAAACAAATAAATTTCTAGGAATTCCCCAAACTAAATGCACAAAATTAAAGAAAATGAACGCAAGCTAAGTGAAGAACACTTAAACACAACTAAATGAAAGCGGATAACAGCCTTGTACGCGAACAGACAAACAAATCAATAAAAACGTTCTGAATCAAAACAAACGCTGGCAGTTGATGGGTGGGCAAGTTACGAGAGGCAAAAAGCAAGCACACACCGCACTGAATATAAACACAAGATATGCGGATGCATCAATGCGTGCAAAAAGACGAAAACAAACGGAATACACAGAGGCGAACCTGTATAATCAATATGCCCTGACTTATCAGAATCTACTTCCTCCATAATCGCCTGCAGATCTGGCGGTATTTCCCTCCACCCCAATCTTTTTAATCCCTCTGCCACTTCCTGAGACATATATTTCATTCGCATTACCTTGCAGTGAAGTAAACCTGCAATATTGTTGCAGATGCATCATGCTCTAACTCCCTCTAACAGCCCTCTCTCCAATTCCTAAGTAAAATATATGCACATTATATATATATAAATAAGTACGAAAGAAACTGAATAAGCATTGGATTGCGAAATAACGAATACACAAGTAAGATCCTGCTGCGAATGCTTCTGCAGTCTTCACAGCAAATTCTGCAAGCAAAGGCTCCAAACAAATGTACGAAATTACATCAAGCACCAATCCTGCCCAAGTGATACTGAATATAATACAAATAGAGATCCAGTAATATATTTGCTTAAAGTGAACATGAATTTTCATGTTCGTTCCCACTGCACTGTTTGCCGCTCAAGAAATACGACAGCCTGAGTGACTGGTGCCAAACGAATACATTATATCCGCAGTACGTGAACGCCGCACAAAAACCCATTAACTTGGGGCTGTACAATATCCAACGTTTACTCAAGGATCGACATGCTCGCACGCACTCATGTAGATGCAATGCAGGGCTATTGCCCTGCTTGTTACTACTTTCTAGTTTATAAAACAAACTTCTCTCCATCTGCCAGAACGAATACTTAGGAGATGACTAGAATCGAGAGGCTGTACGTACGTAGAACCATATATATATATATATATATATGCATACCAGTAAACAAAGACATACGCGAATACAGCCAAAGCCTTATATTGGTGTTAGTTCCATTTACCTGGACAGAAAGCGTGCCGGAGTTATCAACATCGAGCGAAATGAAGATTTTGCGAAGATGGTCGATATCGGAGTCTGTCATATGCTGAGCTATGACCGTCAATGCCGCCTTCTTTAAACGGTTCTGGGCCCGGAAACCCTGAAGGCGAAATAACAAAAAAGGAAGCCAGCAGTACACAAACAATTGGATAAGCAAGATGATCAGCAAACATACAGATATAAAGATGCTATACAAAATGTGGAAACACCAAGGAGAGAGATGGAAAGAGAGATTAGTACACGGGAGGGTAAAAGGATATATGCAAGCACAGGGGGATATTGTGGGTGAATGGGCAGCAATGCATCGAAAAGACGCAACAAGGGTTTAATAATTGAAGGCACGAAGACATGCAATAAACGAAGAGATGGAGTCAAAAAGACACCAGTAGAAAGCAGGAGCCACTATGCAATTGACGGTGATAGGTAAAGCTTCAGAAAACTAGAAAAAGCAGGAAGGATACAACGTAACCGACAGAAATATGCTCGTGAAGCATTAGCCAAACAATAGCATAAATAGCACATATGCACACAGGTTCAAAAGACGAGAGGTGAGACACGAGATAACCTCCGCGTCAGAGGTAAATATGCAAAGCAAGACATCCAGGGAACATACGCAACAAATAACAACACAAGAGAGAAAAGTACAGCACAAGAAACGCAAACACAGCTGACGAGCAAATAACGACGGAAATTGAATAGACTGGATACGCATACAGAAAGTAAACAACATAATTGAGAATATCATGCGTGGAAAACGACAAGGTAACACCCGTAAGCATGAGCCGAAGAAAGTACAGAAAACGGGTGTAAGCATAAAAAGCACGAAAAAGACAGAAACACCATATACACGGGACATAGGAGAAACACACCACACGCATAAACCAAGCGCAAGGCAAGCAAATGCAGGTAGAAGAATTACCTTGAGGTTCGCCATGAGAGTAACGGGAAGAGGCACGTTCTGGCTGCTTTGTGCTAAGCTCATAATCCATGGATGGTGTAGAGCCTCTTCTACTGACAACCGTTCCTGAGTAGCGAATAGAAAGTAAACAAACGCAAGTAAATACAACTCTAATACCCCTAAAAGAAGAAATGTGCAGTGCTGGAAAAGGCGGGAATGCACGCAACTCGCCATCGTAGAACACCCCCATCATGAAAATGCGTACTGTCGTTTCTACTCATGAAAGAAACAAGATGAGAATAGAAGCATGCAAACGCAGCCAACATTTAATAGGGCGTGCGACTACATCCATATAAACTACCGTTTGTTTACACTAAATGCATAGGAATACGAATAACAAAAAAAGGTGGCTCAATAACCCAAACCGAAAGCAGCACGGCAACAACGGCGCCATGTACATGCAAATGCAAACAACTAAACATACGGGCACTTAAAAGGTATGTCTAAAGGCGCATACACAAAATATACACTTTCAAAAGCAAAGTGCAATCCATGAGGCAAAGCAGAATATTTACATCTGGGTTGATTTTGAGGAGTTTTCTAATGAGGTCTTTCCCTTCATCTGAGACCCTTCTCCATTCGGGCCCGGCAAATGAATACGCCCCTGCCTTGACCTGTGCCAATACTTCAGCATCAGTATCGCCGTAGAATGGGGGAAACCCGCACAACAAAATGTACAGAATAACCCCCAAGCTCCAAGCGTCGCAGCGGTAGTCGTAACGACCCTCTAGGACCTGCGGGGCCACGTAGTAAGGCTGAACACCCCACACGCAACAACCACGACACACGCAAAACAAATTCAGAAAACAAATATTTCGGCTTACATTACGAGCAAACAAGTCAACAAGCACCCTGATGGCAAGCATAGGCGTTCCATACACAAGCACAAGCACTGCATAACAAAGCACGAACGAGATAAGAAATTCCTAGTCTACAAACAAACGCAGTGCTTATAGATGCTTATCAGCCCATCACGGAATATACGTTAGGCATGCCATGCATAACAACACCCACACGAGGAAAAACAAAGCCTGAGGAGTGACGGCAGATAACAACCAAACCATCATATGGTAAAACAGTACAACCTCAGTGGCGCAACAGGTAGAGACGGGCAAAAATATCAGACGTAGAAACCAACTGAAAACGAAATAAACTCTTCATAAACTAAGCATGTAGCTGCCCCCATCCTTCCGTATAGGTGTGACTATACGTTTGCATACAAAATAGAAGGAGCATTCTAGGCATGCACACATATATACATATATGTAATGTATACTTATTTATTTATTCAGATGGATCCCCGTTGCATTCGTAGAAGAAAGTGAGACAAAACCCTGGGCAGAAAAGCAGAGAGAAAGAATGTCTTACCGTGCCTGCCTTTGTCGATACGAACTCTCCCGGCGTAAACCGACAAGAAAGGCCGAAGTCGATGATTTTTAGAGGGCTGTCTCTTGCGGGACTCAAAAAGAGAAAGTTCTCAGGTTTCAAATCCCTGAAGTAAACCCAAGCACACTACTCACTGATTAGGCTAGAAGGTGAGTCAATGTTTCGTTGTAACACATCAAACTAATCAATCAATATAATCAATCAATAAGAATTGGTAGTGGTCAGCGTATTCAAAGCTTCCGTCCAGTCCAACTCCAATAGACAAATCTCGCACAAGTTTGTTTCCTCGGTGTACGCAAACAAATTATAAAAGTCTTCACTTTTCAATGCGCATGAAGTACAAGTTAGGCGACGCTCACAACAAACAACAACTGGCAGACCAACGCAACGGAGATCAGCGGCCCAGTACACAACAGAGCATGCGAAAATTACGAGTAAAGACCACCGTGTTGCTCTACTAATCATGTAGGCCTCTGTTTACTGTATTTCTGTAGCAGTGTTACTATGCTGAGTACATAACACTATCCAGTGCAGCAGTAGAAGAAGCAAAGGCACGCATGGCGAAAGCGTCAACACGCAGGGAAGGTAGCAAATAAGACATCGTGTAATAAAGTGAATACAAGTGGAATAGGGGCCAGGGGGGCAATCCGAATAAAGATAAGCAGCAAGTGTGAAGAGACTAGAAGACAAGAGCATCGACGGCCCTGACGAAGCGAGCACATGGCACTACGAAAGACAGTAGTACTAAACAGAAAAGCGCATGCAGGAAGAAACACAAGTGGTAGTTTTAAATCCGTATATTAAAATGGAACACAATGAATGCTGCAACACGATATGCTTCGCCTCCACTGATCTCTCATCCTCCTGTAACCACATGGCTCCACCTAGGGCTCCAATGATCCTTTCATCTACTTCAATTCAATGGGGTACAATCTTCAGCATCATTTCCTAAGTTCTACCCTACCGCTACAATACATCGAGTACAGGTTTGCTCCTCCAGTTTACACAGGCAAGCTATGATAAGCATCTCCCTTCTGTGCAGCTTCACAAAAAAGACTACCCCTACCTCACCATGCACCTAGTAAACCTAAAGGTATGCAGCTGCAGATGCAGAAAACCAAGTTCCTATCTAAACTAAAACCTTCCTCGACTCCACATGCATGTGAATGTGCAGCTGCCTGCTACAGCGCTCAACGCCGCACTCGGTCTAAGTGAGGTTACGACCAGCGCGGGCCCTCCAAAGCCTCAATATCCTTTTACTAATGAAATAAGATATTTATGTTGTTTATAATCTACAGCAGACGGCAAAACGATCCGCAAAGCATGTACCAAAGTGTACTAGAGCAACTACCTTTTCAACTAATGTTGAACATCACAATGTACGTAATGAATATTTTCACATCTTCATTCATAAATGAACAAGGCGTGCCGCCAGCGGCTCCAAACAAACCGAACTGAACAGAGCCAGAACAGCAAAGGAAACATCCGTAAAGAAGAAAAGACCCAACGAAAGAAGGCAAGGCCAAACCAAGTGTGCATGCCCACAACCAGACGGCATACCTGTGCATAATGTGATTAGAATGCAAATAATTTACTGCAGAGAAGACCTGCCGCATCAACAGCGCGGCCCTCTTCTCCGTAAAATGCCCCTCCGCTATAATTCGATCGAACAGCTCCCCCCCTTCACACAGCCTGCAGCAAACGCGAGACAACCGCAAAGGTGTAACCCCTATTTAATGCATATATAGTATATCTATACATTTATGCGTTAGTTGTGCTGTATGTACAGGATATGCACGAAAGTATCAATACACGCACAGTGTAGGCAAAGATATGAAGGCTCGCAGTTGAAGAACAGAGAAGCATGGAAACAAAACTATCCACAAGGTTGCACAAAGATAATTCAAAAACACACGCAAGTAAACGCATTTCTAGTGTATCTTGCTGCGTACACCGCTCACAAACAAAACCCTCCAAATATCTGCGTGCAGGGCTTGGTACCGTTGAGACTTTGACTGTTAATTCAACAATTTAGGATTTAGAACTGTGCTCTAACAGTTGGCAGTTTATGCTGAAATCTTCACTGCTTGCACGTGAGCATTTGAAGCTGTCGATCTAGGGTTTGCAGCTATTAGAGTTTAGGGTATTAAAATGAAGGGTTTGATAGACGGACTCCATGACGAGGTAGATGTTCCGGTGATCTTCAAATGTCTCAAATAGTTTGACGACATTTGGATGATCCTGCAACGAAAAGCATTTGCACAGACTAAACTTGTTCAGTCCTAGTTGTAATGCGCATACACCAAATGGGGGGACAGCAAGAGTTGTATTGACACACAAACAGCCAAGCAAATTCACGGCCCCTTAACTACAAAACCTTTGTTGGTGCAAATGCCTGAGACTAGGCACGCAAGAAGACACCAGACAGGCAGAAGCCCTAAACCGTACCACTGCTGCGGCAGTTGCTGTTGCCGCTGTTGCTGCGGCTGCTGCTGTTGCTGTTTGCTGCTGGAATTCTGCTGCTGCTGCCATTAAGCCAGCTGCTGCTATGTCTGTGTGCGTCTTGTTGTGCGTGTCTCACGAGGCTTTTCATGATATCAATTTCCCTTCTGAATCGCTCAATGCTCTTGACTTGCGATTTGCTGATTGTCTTCACCGCGCGCTGCATGCCAGTGGACCTGCGAATAGCTCTGGAGACGCTGCCGTAAGTTCCTGACCCGAGTGTTGTGGGTTCAATATCATAAAGTGTTTGTATCTTCCCGGCATTTTCAAGAATGAAGTTCGATCTGTTGATGCTGAAATCTGACTTTGCAGGACTGCCCGCTGCAGCTGCACTGTCTCCACTCTCCTTCACAGGAGGGGACACTGGCGCTTCTACCACCGTTGTGCTAGGCGCCTCATCTATGAACTCAGCGCTCTGAACGGCGCTCTGGGTATGAGGGCGAGGGAGGTTACCTCTGGCCCGTCGGCTAGACGGAGCCCCCGTGGGCCCCGCGGGGGCTCCACCCCCCGGGGCCCTGAGAGTTCGTAGCCTGCTTGGGGCCTGCTCCTTCTCCTTCTCTACACTCTCGCGGTGGTAAAGAGCGACGCAGCGCTCAGGAGTAGATGACAAAGGTGCTGCTGCTTGTTGTGTGTGCTGCTGCTTCGACACACCAGCAGCACTCGGACTGTGTGCAGCAGGTGAAGCCAGCAGGCGCCCCTGCTGGTTCTTGCTGGACTTGTTCTTCCCACGGGATATCCCGGCCCCCATCTTCTGGTGTTGGCCAGGAAATGATGACGGCTTTTGTAGCACACAACTCCTCAAAGCAGTTGCATGCTCTTCAGAACGCGGTGTAGGGGCCCCCGACGCGGTGTGTCAAGGCCCCGGAACCCGAACCTCGGCTAAAAGGAGAGGCCTGTCTATACCATCTCAGTTGCCTGCCATGCGGGGTGTATAGGCAAATACGTGGATTATGAAGGAGTGTTGACACCGGCGAGCAAGCTGTGCTGGCAGCGGAACTCAAGAGTAGTAGAGGTGGGCGGAGTTCTGCAGAGAAGGCGGAACAAGCAAAGGGACCTGAGGTATAGGGAAAAAGCGAGAACGTCGATATTTTAATTTATCATGTAGAAGTACGTTTACAGGGTTATGGTTGGCTGGTGGCCGGCCGTGCTAAGTCGGAGCGAGGGCATTTGAGCGCCCCATATTTTCAGCGCCTACTCATGCAGGGAATATTAACAAAATAAATTGTTCAGCAAACAATAATTAGCAGCTAATGTGCTTGTTCCTGTTAAGCCACGCCGCAAGAGTGAATGTGAACAAGCAGGTGTCGCCCGATAGTACCACCCCATGAATGGGTTGTGGTGTACGCACTGCTGCGTTTTGCTTCGAACAAATTGACAGCTTTAAAACCAAAATATCCACGAAACACTACTTATTTATCGTATACTACACTTTTCACTATCATCTTCAGATCCTCAGTCAATGGTATTACTGCCTCAGTGGGGCCGGCGGCTGCCACACGATGGTTAAATTTCGCGGACTCGGTGGATCGATCGCTTGTACAAGCAAAAACAGTATCTTCCCACTGTGTGTAGTTCATGGAATTACCTCCTCACTCACATGCTATAGCCGCCATAACGCACGCAGTCACTAAGCCCGTACACAGTGTAGCCACTCCAGCTATGGCGAGCTTTCGATTCAACGACCACCTCGCGTTTGTCGTGTCATGACACAAAAGGGCTTTGGAAACGCACAAGTCAATCCTCCTCCTGTCATTTCGTTAGATGCCTAGGGAGGGCAGGCTGTATGTCAAGCCACACATTTTCACAGTAGAGCAGAGTGTTGTAGATTGGTCTTTAGCTAGTTTCTGTCCCTCCACATCATACTTCAGGTTGAGTATTCATGGCCAAAAAGGTGTCTAAGACCTCCCTAGTGTGCAAACGCACGCGTCAGAAGGGGCTTGCCTTGCGATACTTGCTGCTGCGGCGCAACTGGCTTGCAGCAGTTTCTGCAGGTGTGCCTGTTGCAACACATGACTGTAGCAGACCTGCTCTCCAGACCAGCCCCATGTCCTTGTCCCGCTCCTTCTGGGATGCATTAGTACAGCTGGAGGGTAGGTCAGTGAGTGGCTTTACAATCCTTCATGCCAATTATTTTGACACTACTGCGGTCAAGGGCTCGCGTGGCTGTCGGCAGCAGCCTCCGAAAGGACACAGCAGCAGCACGAGCAGCAAAAGAAGGCGCACTAGCACCAAAATCTAGATCTGCGACGGCACCTACAGCAAGAAAACCAGACAAGCAAGCCCTCCGAGAAGCCGCAGCAGCTGTAGTGGTGGTGCAGCTGCTGGAATGTCACAAGAGAGAAAAGGATTGACGTTCGCCGACTGGAAACCACGAAGGTGTGCTTTTCTTGCTGGTATTAAAGGCCACTGCCATTAATCCCCATTACTTTAACTACTAACTACTAGTGCTAATGGCATCAGCTATCGACGTTACCTTCAGTTTAGAAGCTGGGGTATAGGATTTACAATTTAGGGTTCGCTATGGATGCCAGAAGCCTTACTACATAGCTCCCCGGAAGAAGCTTCACTAGGTATTTGAATCAGTGGATCAAGCTGCGGCTGTGATACTAGCTTTTGCGTAGGGTTTGAGGTTTCGGCAACTCTTGAGCAAAATTGTTAAGAAATGAACAAGGCCACGCGAGTGTGTGTCTCGGGTGTCCATCCCACACCCAAAAGTTCTCTATCACTGTAATTCAAACTTCCAGCTTAAATACAGCATATGATTCGGAAAACAAGTTATATTCTAGGGTCAGCAAGACCGAATTTAAACCCTTCTCCTTTTTCTGGCCTTCCTTGCGGTCAGGCCACAGGTGGGTAGCCTGGGTATGTGTGTGATGGAATATACGTGAATTTTATGATTCGCAAGCGCTTTTAGAACAGCGTTAACCCGGCTTATCCTCCTGAACTCCACTGACACTCCATCAACCCCTAACCGGCGAAGCTTTCGAGCTATGTTCTCTCCGATACGATGAGCGCACGCGCTTGACTGTTGGGCGCTCTTGCGTATGCCAACGTTGCCTGAAGTAAAAACAAGACAGTAAAATTGTTCGATTAAAACGAAGTAGAGTATCGGCAATATGGTTTATAACGGAATGCGAACACATAAAGAAACGGACAAATGGCTGAAACAGAAAGTAGAAGTGGCATCCGCCACAAGAAAGCAGGCGAAAAAGTGAACAAAATAGCGTTGTCATGGAGGTCTCGACATTATCGAATCAAAGAGATTAAAGCAAGGCAAAAAACATGCAACAGCAGTCATCAACAATAACGCGCACAGCACTTCGTGTGCAAGTTCCTCGCTCAACAGTGCAGCAAGCGAAAGGCGAATTGAACAACAACAACGACAGAGTAAAGAAAGCTGCACAAAATATGCGAGCGGGAGAGCAAACAATCCAGAAAGCACATAATGCGTCGAGTCTGTAAACGACGGAAGAATCAAAATACGCATCAAGACAACCATAAGCAAACTTCGCTGCAGCGCCAGCTAAATAATTGCCAGAATCACGTAAGAGCATATGGAAATGCATAAACATAGGTCGTAAGGAACTGCAAGAGGTTAACAACACAAATTAGAAATAAAGTGCTGTGTACACTCAAGGGAACGCTGACGCCGCTCCCCCTCCGGCGCCGAGTTAATGTCTTGTATTATGCTGTTGATGCTGCTTGCTGTTGTAAAAGTGTGACTATTATCTACCGCTGTCTGTGATTTGTGAAATGTATATGACTTCAGTGTGTCTAGGGTCATAGGTTGTGCAGGGTTGTTCAGAGTTGAAGGCGTTGGTTTTATGGCATACTGCTAATGGTTTACCTGCAAAAGATGTGAATACTGTTCGTTTGTTGCAGCTATTGTTTCGAACAACGCAGTGTACGTTGTTCTTGCTTGTTGTGATGGACAGCGAGAACATGTGGTAAGGTTCAAAAATCCTTTGGTTCTTGTTCCTGTCGACATGATGAAATTCACTTTTGTCTCCCATTAACTGGAAGCGACGAAGATGTCCCTCAAAAGACCGCCGTTCAGCGCGAGTAAGCTGCTTGACACTTCTTCTTCCTGTTGCTGCTGCTGTGTCACCGCGTCCTGATGCTGAGGCTGCCGGTGCAACGGGTGCCGCAGCTGCGCGGCTGGCTGCAGCAGTCAAGCGGGCTGCTGTTGCTGCTGCTGCCTTGGGTTTGGGGAGTTGCGTCTTAATGCCCTGATGATGAACATGCAAGTTGAGAGAAACACTCCTCTTGCACATCTGTTCGTAGGCGCTCTTTATTGCGCCCAGAACTGCTGCGGCAGATGCCGACAGATTCCCTAACGCTGCTCCCGTTGCTGGCGACGTTGCTGCTGCTGAGGGTGCTGCTGATACTGGTGAAGGCGGAGCGCCCTGTGCAACAGTTGCTGCTCGTGCTACATTTGAAGTTGCCTTCGTTGTTGCCGCTGAAGAGAAGGAGCGGGAGGCGAACGCAAGCCACACACGGAGCTTCGCTGCTGCTGTTGTATGCATGCAGCCGCTTTGGTTGCCGTTGCTGCGCCTGATGCTGCTGTGAGCGAGAGGAAGGAGCGCTCCTGTTGTGCAACGTCGAGCAGACCCTCCCAGGGGGTGCACCCCCAGAACGAACAGCATCCACCCCCCACTGTCTTCAATTTTACCCCACACTCTAAATCCACTTTGTAGCTTCTTCAAGAAAAAACAAACTCCAGTGAAGCCAACAATGCTTACAACGAAGCGCAGGCTGGGCAACTATGTTGGGTTGATTGGGGCCCCAAGCGGGCGAGTTGGGGGCTCCTGAACCTTTTATTGTCTTCCCAAAGGGATAGACCCCATGGGCTTAAGATTAGAAATAAGTTTAGTAAAACTGCTTTTTTGTGAAGGCAAAATTACAAGAATTGTTCAAAACTTAGGTTGAATGATATTCCTGTAAGCTTTCACCGTGCCGGTTCCGTCTACACTGTGGACCTCATATTCGCGCTATGTCTTCCAACACAAGCCAACTATACATGTTTTCTTTACTTGGACAATGTGGGACCTGCACCTGTTTCACAGATGTCTGAGGGTACTGTAGCTCTTTTTGCCAGGCTCTCCCTTTTTACGCACTGGTTGTAGTTGTTCAGCATCAGTCGTTATTTAGCACGGTCTGTCCGAGGTTGAATGATACGCTTCTACTTATGTATAAACTGCCTACTTAATGTCAAGTAAATGATCAGCACTTGCAGTTTTGGCTCAAGTTACGGCGAGGAAGCGCAGTGTACTCGCCTATTTGTTAGCGCAGTCTCGGCGACTACGCATACGCTTCATGTGTGGAAGAAGGGACACAAGAATTGGCATTTCTATGAGTGTAAAATGCACACACAACCCAGAAGTGATTCATACTACCATGACACTGGACTTCTGTGTTCGGCTAGTTCACCGCAACATCTGCTAAGAATTTCCCTCCACCTTATAACTTTCCTAGCGAGGCGGAGAATCCCCCTCGCAAAGCGGTCTGGATACTGGAAAATCTTCGAGGACAAAATTCCCATGTAAAGAAAATGAAAACGGTTTGATGCTTCTTGGCTTTAGCGCACCTTGGTTTTTGTTGACCAATATGGTGGCTCACACGGTGGTTTCCCAGCGCTGAGAATGGTCCCCGAAGGCGAGCTGTCGTCTCCTCGAAGCAGAGGCAGGAGGCGCCTTTAGGATATCGGCGTCTAGGGTTTAGGCCTTGGGGTTTAGGGTTTAGGGTTTTAGGGATTAGGGTTTAGGGTTTTAGGGTTTAGGGTTTTAGGGTTTAGGGTTTAGGGTTTTGGGTTATGCGCGCTGGCTTGTCGAACAGCCGGTGCGTCGTGTCACTGGTCCTCTGGGCGGAGAATTATTGTAGCAAGAGCTCAGCGGGAACGATAACAAGCATGGCTTTTGCAGTTGGTTGTGGAGGCCCCGCGCACCCATGCTACTTAACATCGGCGCATTCGTCAATAGAGCAGGGTACGGGAGGTGATTTGTGGGCCCGGCTGTTTCCATCAAGGCAGCTAGTTACGTGTGCATGCATTTGCCTTTTTGAATGCCTCAGCAGCAGCAAGTTGCGTGGGTGTACTCTTTTCGTTGGTGTGTTGGCTGCGGATGCTGCTGAAGATTTCTATTCCAGGGTTACGTTCGGAGCTTGCAGGAGTGTGAGGCGCGCGCGTCGAGTGGAACTTGGAATACAGCTGCCCTCGCAGCAGTGTTCGCAAAGCGGTACAGATTGTACGCCCGCTTGGTGTGATTTGGTAGTTTACGAGTGTTACAACTGTGTCGCCTGTCTTGATGCCTGTTAGAGAATGCGGAGCGGCATGCCGCACGTAAGATTGCATACCCTGCTGGTCTGGCCCTCTCCTTTGCCACATGGATGACGCTGTTCCATTATCGTCCGTCAATTATTAAGCTTTTGGCAGCAGAAGCACCTGCGCTGTTGAGGCGCTACATTCTCACCTGTCACGACCCGACAATCTGATGCGGATTTCGCCGCGGAACGTCTCGGCTGTTCCACTTGCTCGCACTTTGTGGAGCGTAGTAGGCTTTAAGCAAGTCAGGGGAATTTGTTGCCAGACGAATTCCGTTTGCCCTTGCCTTCTCGACAGCTTTGCCCCCCGTGGATCTGCTAAGCAGCATTCTTGCCTTGACGCTGTGGGTGCAACTGGTCAAGCAGGGGAGTGGAGTGGTGCTACTGTGCATCGTTGCCACTGCTACAGAACCACGGCAACGATTTTTCTGAGTTGTATGTATTTGTTCGTGGGGGAACTGATGTCGCAATGAGAGGTGCTTCACGGCGAGTGGCCACTGGGAAACACATCATTTACACTGGTGCCCCTGGGTTGAGTTCTGTTGACGTGGTATTTGCTTATTGTATTCACTTGGCTTGGCAAAACGCCGCCATGGAATGTAGTTCTTGCGCTTTCCCCGAATGAGTGCCATTCTGTACTGAGAGTGAGGCAGGTTAGTTTTGTAAACACATGCTGTTCGTGGGTACGCTGGTGAATAGACAACGGTCTTTGGAATACCCAGGCTACGCTATAAGTTTACGAGCATTCTGCAGGAGGGCTCGTATGGGCGGCGCTTGGTGGAATAAATTGGCTTGATGCTAATATTGCATATACGGCCGTTTGGGCAGCGTCTGCACACGTTACATGAGCTGTAGCTCGCGTCTTGGCCTGATACGAATGAAGTTTTTCACCCCCTGTAGGACGCACGCACCTGTACTGGATCTGCTATGCCTCATGAACGTCTATGCACTCTACAGTGCTTTCCCCACAGCAGACGGCAAGCGCTGCAAAATGCGCATACGCTTGTATGTAAGTAAACCGTGCCGATTTCGTCTTGGTACAACATGAACCAACACAGTAAGTGGGGTGCGGCGGCAGTGCTGAAGTAGAAGCGGGCGTTGCGTGTGCATCATGCGGAGCTTCTTCTAAAGGATGCACTCTGTTTGATCCTGCGTTTACTGTTGTCGTATTGGGTAGCTGCGCTCTCAGCCCGCTTGGCTAGGCAGCTTCCCTGGGCGTATTCATTCAGGGCCATGCAACAGGATGAGCCGTCCACAAATGAAATATTCCGACTTACATGGGGATATTGGAACAAAACAGTCATGCTTGTAGTTCTTGTATTATAGGTAGGCGGTGGCGCTTCGCCGTGCGCTTACCGTTCTTTCTCAGGCCAGTGGGGCTTCTGCATTGCAGTAGAGACTAACAATGCGTGGTGGGTTGAACGGGAGATTAATATAATTATCAGCATCGGGCACAAGCATGCGCGAAAGCCGAGTGACTTGACTTCGGCGCTGAGTGTCTCTGGACGGTGCACAACCCAGTGGTGAATTGCAGCATTGGCGGCGGCTACCTGGTAGGTAGACCACTGCGGCATTAACTTAACGCTCAGAAACTGGGCCTCTGTGGTCAAGGCTGTGTAGAGATGCGCCATCCTAAAACCTGATAGCATTTCCCCATTTTTTTCGTCGAAGTGAAACTAGGAATTGAAGCCATAGTCGTATCGGGGGAGGGAAGCAATTTTTGAAGCCCAAGTGAGGGAACGCCCGCAAGACTTAAAGTTGTGGCTATAACCGGCATTCGAATTTAGTTGGAGCCTTGCCATCTTTGAGTGGTGCTAGCGATGCTTCGCCATTCGATGCGAAGCATAACAGGCTCCGCATGATAACTTGTTTGCAATACAGGTAGGCCCTTTAACAGGAAACCCTAATTTTCCCCCCTTTAGGCCCGATACCGTCGCTAATTTTCCATTGAAAGCCGAGGCCGCGCTGGTGTTACTCCCAGGCAGTTGAGAGCTTCTTTGGGGAGGCAAGCCAAGGGAATGTTTTTGTACAAGGGGCACACCCGTTTTCCTCGCGGCGAATCAACTGCTGCACAGGCCACGCCGCTAATGTTTCGGCACGGATACGCCCAGCAAAAACACAGCGTAGAGGGGGCAGCGGGCAGGCGCATTCAGGCCGGCGTTTGTGCTGGTGTTTGTGGCTACTAGCTTGGTAGCACGCAGCGCAACTCTGTACATGAGGTGTCGTAGAGAGTAACGCTGATCATTAGAGCGATTTTGTACGCACATGATTGCTGGCGAGAGGTGCGCAAGCTGTAGCGGGGCATGTGTGCAGAAAGTTCCAGCTGCACACCTCTGGCGGGAAGCGAATTTTGGAATGCCAACAAGACGCTGCATTTCTCGGTGATCGGGGATTTACCATGTACTTTTGATATACGAGACAGTGGATCAAATTGCATTGTAGTGAGTACGTTTCACTGTCAGCATTGCACTTGCACTTTACTTTGTTAATGAACGCTGTCAAGGTGAAGCGTTCTGGGTAACTAATAGAGCCGTTGCTTTTTAAGAACCGGCTATTCTGTAAGGGGGATAAGAGGCTGCTTTGTTCACCCTACAATGGATGCCACGGATATGCACCTGCCAACTGAATGAACGTGGGGAATACACAGCTTGTTTATATGAAAGCACGGGGGATGCAGGGCAACTGCCAATGTGAGAGTGTTCGAAACAACGACAATATCGAAACTAGCATTGCTCAGAGTCTCTGGGTTTGGTAAGAATCGTTGAGCTTATCACTGCGGAGTTCCCGCCACCGGTGTAGGATCCCGTTTTCAATTGTTCAGTGTCAACGGTAACGTTTTTGGAGCTCAAAGCTAAGCATTGAGGGTCAATAATTCAGGAATTGAAGTTTCGTTGTCGCCTTCGTGCAGCCAGGGTTTAATGGATTTAATCCATTTATATATAGTGGTTTTACACTCCATGGCCCACGATCAAAGTAGGCTCCCATAAAGTTCGACAATCTGGGGTTTACGGTTACAGGGTCAGAGTAGTGTGGTGCCTATAGCTATCCTGCTACACACTTGTTTGGCAGGTTGCCCTACAAGTTCTGAGACCTTGGGGCGGGAAGATTCGAGGAGTCCAGATTCTAGGGTGTTGTGGCCTGAGGAAGAGCGCCACGTCTTCAGAATTTATGGTGTTGGAAGGATCGAGAGAAGGCAGATGATTACCTCCCGTTCCCTATCAGTGATTCTAGCATCACCTCGCACAAGCTGTGGCCTGTACCGGGGAATGTAAACAAATGTTTTACGCCCTCACCCACTATGCTGCATTTCTCTTTCCTGTGACGAGTGCGGTACTTCTTTTAAATCGGTGTAGCTCGATTTCTGTTTAACTTTGTCATTGTGTACGTGCCGCCACGCCGTTAGAGTCTTACCCTGTTTCGTTTATCCCTCTTTTCCAGTGTACACCCGTCTGTGCTTCTCCTGCTGTCACCGTCTACCCTACTGTCGCTCCAGGCAACTTGTTGCTGGGAAACATTTGCGTGATCAGGCCAGCAGTGTAGGTCGCAGTTCTAGGACCTGCGTTTCCATTATTTATCATCCAAACTGTAGGGTTTCCCAATAGCTTTGCTATTAATAGGCGTGCCGACAACGTATCAACGAAAAGAAAGGGCAGGCTACACTAGCCCTTGAGCGTGACTAATACTGTAAAACAAAAGTGGTTGCACGTTGATGCCAAATTGCGCTAAAAGTATCCACTGTATATAATAGCGAAAGCGTGATCCCATAATAGGAGGGAAAACTAGGCCGTACGCCTAAATTCGTGAGTCGCATAAGGTGTGCGACGAACAATGTCGAACTCTTGGGGATGCATCTGTTTCGCTACAGAGCATCTGGCTGAGCCGTCCGGCAAGACGCAAACTCGGGTAATAACTTGCATTGGGCATCTGATATTTCAGTGGAGATGGATGCTTGTCAAAGCACAACCAAATTAGCTGAGAGCGACAGCAGGGGAAAAAGAGACCCTCAGCTGGATGCAGAGTAGCTGCAGGCACGTTGGTTGAAGGTGTTTGATGTGTTTGATGCTGCTCAGACGCCTAGACGTTCTATCGCTGTATGTGTTGTACTTCTCCACGCACGCGGCAAAGTCACTGAGTGAGGGACACACGACATGGTCAAGAAACGGGCTGAGGTGGAGATTAAGATGCGGGCACGGAGACGAATCAGGCAAACGGGCAAACACAGAACGACTCAGACGAAGGAATCGCAATCAGGAGGAAGACGAGGTCAACGCAGATAAAGAAATAATAAAACCTACACAGCCATAATACGTGTTCATGCTCTCCACACCCGAACAAGGGGGACTGTTGAAGAGCCTACTCTCTAGGTCGACTGCCAAAGAACCTACTGTCTAAGCCCTACGCACAGTGTAGTGGGATCAAGCCATGCGCTAAGACTGGCTTGATTACCCTATCTAGCATAAGCACAGGCAACGCTGAAAGCTCAAATGTACTCGTATTCGATATCATACACGTACGTTCTTAGCCGCCCCTCAAACATTACACCAGGGCCTTAAACCAGGTGAAGCATTTTCATATAAGACGAACGTGAAGCATGCAAATTACTGTTGCAACATAGACAAAGCCATTGTACGAAAGTCAGCGGGAGCACTAACTGCAGCATAAGCGGAAGTTAAGATGATAGCAGCAACGTTTGGCGCGACCCGTCGAAGGAGCAGCGCCAGTAATATCTAAGCAGTATTAAATTTCAGTTCTGTAGCAGTCCAGTGGTTACGTAGAGGAGAGATGTGGAACTCACTGCTCTATGCTTCATCATCCAGCGTTCATGATAGACATCATTTGTAATGTGGCCCTATATCCGGCGCCAGGGAAGCCAATGGAAGGAAATATTAGAATTGTATTTTTGCCTCTGTGTTACAGAACGCATATATCACCTAATATTGCATAATGTGCCTTCCAATTTGTTGGAAAGTGATTATTTACCTTCCTCTTTCGATCTAAATGGTGAATTCATTATCAGCACCTATCTAATCTCGCTCTCCACAATCTGGTTGAATGTTGCTTCGTCGTGGTATAAGCGTACATCGTATTTATAGAAGGGCAGCTGCATGCGTACAGTGCGCGATGCATGATCCTTGCTATCTAGTTCATTTGCTAAATCAGCTGCGCCCGATTCTACTAGAGCCGAAACTCTCGGTTACGTTGAGTGCTCCACAATGGAGTGAATGCATGATTGCTTCTGACAACTCCTCTGCACTGCGTTGAGTTCCGCAGCCCTTTCCTCTTGGGACAACAATTCCAGTTTTAACTCCGCACAGGATGCATGGGCTGTTAGGAGATCCGAAGAATGCATCTACGCGTTTATTTGCAGCACATAGGTCTTAACCGTGCCTTCTGCAGGCTGCATGTGTGCCCTCCACTAAATTGCTCGCGAAACGCGGAGATTAGCTGTAGAGTTGGCCCAACGCGCAAATCCCATATCAGGCACCACGCTAGTGTCTCCTCTTCCGTACTTATGTCCACATGTGTACTCACAGTTTTGAAAATACTTAGCTTAAGGGTTTCCAAAAAGCCGCTGACATCCTCTAGACTCTGCGTAAGGGCCTGGGCAGTTTGTGAAGAGGAAGCAGCATGCCATGCTACAAGCGTTGCTGCACCTACGACTTCTCTGCGCAGCGGAGACAGCGGATGGGTTCCTCGCTTTTGTGGGGCTGTAGTGCCGCATTTGGAATGTTCCTCGAGAACGACAACCTTTCCACAAAGAACTGTCGGATCATTAAGAGCGTCTACGTCCTTGCTCGAGTAGTTGCCGCGCCCCCCCGTCTTTATGAAGGGGGGGGCGCGGCAATGATGGCTCTATATAAGAGTAAGCGTTCTGCTTTGGCTGGGCGTCTCCCTGCAGTAACGGCTTCCTGAGAGGCGCTGAGGTGCAGGTATATTCACAGATCGCCAAGGGAAACTGCAACGGCAGAGCTGAGAAGACTCAAACAAGGAAAACTGTCGATTAAGAAATGCATCAAGATCAGTGCTCTGTTAACAGAACTGCAAGACCTGGCTCGGCGCTTCTATATCAATGCTTCATTGCAGGGTTGCCCCTTGGCGAGAGGCAATTGGTAGCCCTCTGTGCGGTGGAGAAGGAGCTAGGAGAAGGTGGCAGTCGCCAAGACAGTGATTGCTTTTGACAAAAAAGAGGAAAGGCGACCACAGTAGCTGAGAACGAAGAAAACTGATTTCGCAGTAACCTGGATATTGAACGTAGGGATACTTTCTAGCCCTTTCCAGAAAGAAATCCAAAGCGAGAACATATCGCAGCCCTCGAGGTTGAAACACAGAAAGCAAGGGGAAGGTTCGAGGCGGCGTGTCTGTCATATAGTTTGATATTGCAGACGCATGAGATGATCCAAAGAAATGGACGGGGAAACGTCGAGTCGTCCCCCCCAGGGGAGAAACGAAACGCACAGTGAAGCGATCCGGCCCACACGTAACATATGGCTCAGTGATGCAGCCAAAAGATGCGGCGGGCGCTCCTGCAAATCCGCAAGCCACGTTCATACGAGTGGCGGAGAAGTGAGTGATGCACTTGACACTATGGCATCTGAAGCTACGGCGTGGAGGTGCATCTTACTAGTCGTTTTGTTTACTGCGACTACGTTTCGAGTATGGCAGGCACGATAAGAGGGTCGGTACATCTATGTGGAGCCTTATGCAGACCTAAATTGGTATTGGCGCATGTCACCATGATACATATTATAGGGTTACTCCTATTGTGGAGCAATTCACAACGACGTAGTTCTGCGCATGCCGAGGGTGACGCATACAAGCGATGCGGACTCCAGACGACACTGCTCCAGCTGATGCATTTCCCAACGCATCCACAGGCTATTTTCGTTTCCTACTGTAGGAAAAGTAGAAATACGGTTACACAACGATGGGAGCAACGAGGCTCCACCGCAGTGGAGAGGCGCTGCGGGAGACCGCGGAGAAATGCATGCAACCCGCCGTCATCTTCCTACGAAGACCGCTGGGGCATTCAATCCATTTAATACCCGACACATTGCGCACGTCGGTACACTTGAAGGAAGAGGCCTCAGATGCGTGCCCATATCCAGTACACATAGTGCACTGCATGGAAGTCACTCCCGTCCGAGCTCCAAGCTTTGTTCCCTGGTACAGGCGAAGCCCGCATCTTGAAGCGGATGTTTACCGGAAAGCAGAGCAATTTCCAAGAAAATGCGGATTCCCAACGTCAACTAGAATACTTAGACAATATCAGCGCCGACGACGCAAAAAGAACGGAAGGTGACGCAAGTGCGTCGACGTCAAGTCCTTCACAAAAACCACGGCCACCAGCTCGAGGGCATTGAGCAGCTGTACTCAGGGCCGCTAGAGACAGGTGGGGAGGTCAGGTGATGCAGAACCATTGACATATGCCCTCTCTCTCAGTTGCAGCTCCTAAGGGCCCTGGGGGCGACGATATATGCTGCAGTCCATGTGACCACGTAGGAGATAGACGCAGCGGCGGGGAGCGCTTAGTCCCTCCTCACACTTTTTGGCGGTCTGAGGAAGACCGCTGTTTTGTCGAAAGGCGAATGCTTTGAATAACTCAAACGCAGATTCATCAGGAATTCATTCAGCCGTCTTTCTGTTCATTGTTCGTTATGCATCAAGGATAGGCCACCGGCAGGGAGAAGAGGAACTCCTAATTGCCTTAGCTGGGACAACAGTAGCATCAGAGGGCACAACGCGTGTCGTCGTTGAATAGCTGTTTCAGCTTTTAGAGTCTTAGGGCTTAGGATGCTTACGGTTTAGGGTGTAAAGTTTAGGGCGTAAGGGTGTACGGTCTAGAGTTTAGGGTTTGGAGGTTAGGGCTTAGGGTCAAGGGCCCAGGGGCTGAGTTTAGGGGTTGAGATTCACCATGGCACGCATCTTAGTCTTTCGACAAATACCGCTGCTGCTGAAGAGGGCAACAACACCTCGAAGAGACGTTGCTGAAAATGCAGATCGACAAAGGAAAGAAACACAAAGAGCAGCAGAGGAGCGGAAAAAGGCATAAACAGACACATAAGCATTGAATGCAACAAGCAAGACGTGCACCGAAGATTCCCCACGTTGCTCACGCAAAGCTGTGCTACTGGTCAGCAGCAGCAGCGTCAGAATCAGGAGGCAGCTGCAATGCATCTGAGGAAGCGGCTGCTAATGCGAAGGGCAGTCGAAGCAGTGGATGAGGAGAGACCTCAGGGGGAGGATTTGCAGCAGGGGACACACTGAGCGGCAGCAGAAACAACAAGCGGGTGCGCGACAGGGAGTCGACAACCATTTGAAGCAGCACCGGCTTCTTTTCCCTAGGCTCGACTGCCAGATGAAGCCATTTCTGCTGCACAGAAGCAGCAACAACAGCAGTAACAGGAGCTGCACCAGGAGCGGAGCCGACAGCCTGACGCTCAGCGGAATGCACTCCCTTCCAGGCACTAATTGTCCGCCTGGCCTCTTTTCAGCAGTGCGTGCTGCAGCTGCCGCTGCTGCTGGTGCTAGTGCAGTCCGCCAGCATCTGCAGCAGCTGCTAAGTTCGCCTCCTGTGGCCGCAACACGACGCTGTCATTTCCTCACAGCAAGTGTGTCTGTCTCCGCCATAAGGGGAGGGCTAAAGAGAGCTCTTCAGTCTCACTTCATCGCGGACACACAATTCTGCTGCCTGGTTCCTCTACTGTTGCTGCACCCTGTTAGCAATGGTATCATCCATAGCCGCTGCAGCACACATGTGCTCGCACATATGCTGAACCATGCGTGCAATTGTACACAAGGTTCCCGTGCTTTTCTCTCTCCCCTGTGTTTCTACAAAGAACACAACTCGAACCCTAAATACATATATCTAAAAACAACGCTTTATACCGCTTATTCATTGCATTCACGAAGTGCGACTGCCTCATATTGTAGGAGGGTGGAAACAATGCAAACAGACGGCCGCTGGTGAGAAGCAAGGGCGGGGAGACGCCGAGGCAGCCAGACAACTCAAGAGATATGCATACACACCGACCAGCACAGGAAGGCATGGAACGACACCTAGAGAAGCACTAAGAAACGGAAGGGACAGAAAGTGCCACATAAAAGCTGCTACGGGGAAGGGGAGATTAACAAAAGCCGTCATCAGGCCTCAGGC
>NW_013550346.1:7221-8672 GCF_000499425.1 Eimeria acervulina | reverse complement strand
GCAGCAGCAGCAGGAGCAACAGCAGCAGCAGGAGCAGCAGCAGCAGTAGAAGTAGCAGCATAAATATATTGCTGAAGTAATATATAATATTTTAATTTGAGTTTATTCAGCTGCAGCAAAAGCAGCAGCAACTAACTTAGCTTCCCTTTTGCTGCGGTGTCTCCATGTGTCTCCTTTTGCTTTCTTGCTGCTTTGCTCTGTCTCTTGTTGCCTCTACCCCTCACCATTCACTCACAGTTGCTGCTTCTGCTGCTGCACGTGCTGCTGCTACTCCTGTACTACTGCTGCTGCTTCTTGTGCTACTGCTGTGCTGCTTGTGCTGCTGCTGCTACATGTGCTGCTGCCGCTGTACTGCTCGCGCTGCTGCCACTACATGTGCTGCTGCATGTGCTGCTGCTGCTGCTGCTGCTGCTGCAGACGCAGCAGCCTTAAGCCTTCGAGCACCTGTGCAAGAAGAACTGCTGAGGGCTCTCCTTCTCCGTCTGCATGCATTTGAGCTACACCACGCCGCTACACTGTGCAGCACTGTGGGTTTGTTTAGATAAATAAGTTTAAAAAGATATATAAATATTATATTTATATTTATTTATTTATTTATGTTTATATGTTTTTATCTATTTACTATGTTTAGTTTACTTACCTTGTCTCCTCTTCGATTTGATGTGGTAGTTGCTGCCGCTAAACAATCTCCTGCTGCACCCGATGCCTCAGTGCAACAGCAGCAGCAGCAGCAGCAGGAGCCGCAGCAGCAGGCGAGGGATGAGAGTGAGGGAAGCTTCATGCCTTGCATCTGCTGCTGCTGATGGTGCTTCCTGCTGCTGCTGCTGCTGCTGTTGTTGCTGCTGCTGCAGTTGCTGCCGTTCACCGAGCTGTGGGGAGAGGTGCTTCCTGTGGAGGGCCCAGGAGGCCTCTCTGCAGCAACGAGAGCAGCAGAAGCAGCAGCAGCAGCAGCAGGAGAACGAACAGAAGCAGGATATGCAGCAGCATCAGCATCAACAGCAGCAGCAGCAGCAGCAAAGAACAGCATGCGTCTCCCTTCTCTTCAACTCCTAGCTGCCTCTCCAGCTGTCTCCACAGAGACACCATCTGCTGCAGCAGGTCTCTGTAGAGAGGAAGAGAGCAGAGACGCAGCAGCAAGACTTTGCGTCTTTGTGCTGCGCTTTTTGCATGCATACTTTGGGGGCTCCTTGCAGCAGCAGGGGGCCCCACAGCAGCAGCAACTGCACTGCAGCACGGGGCTTCCTGTCTCTTCATCCAGCTCTTTGCAGCCGGAGAGAAGAGCAGCAGCAGCAGCAGCAGCAGCAGCAAATGAAGAAACAGGTGCAAAGCCTTTGCTTGCAGGGAAGCTAATGCTGCAGACTCTGTCTACGCATGCATTCATAGCTATCGTTAGAATCACTACGGCCTGTACGTACATTGCTGCTGCTGCTGCTGCTGCTGCTGCTGCTGCT
>NW_013550346.1:0-7121 GCF_000499425.1 Eimeria acervulina | reverse complement strand
TGCTGCTGCTGCTGCTGCTGCTGCTGCTGCTGATGGTGCAGCTGCTGGTGCTGGTGCTGGTGCTTCTGCCGCTGAAGCTGCTGTTACTGTTGCTGCTGCGGCCGTTGCTGCTGCTGCAGCTATTGTGGTGCTGCTGCTCCTTCTGCTGCTGCTGCTGTTGTTGCTGCTGCTGCTGCTGCTGCTGCACCGTTTTCATTTTGTTTGCATTTGCGGGTGTGGGGTAAATGCAGACGGGTATCGAAACTCAGCGCTGGAGCGGCTTCTGCTGCAGGGAGCAGCTGAGAGACTGCAGGGGCCCTTGCCTCCTGCTGCTGTTGCTGCTCTGCTGCAGCTGCAGACAGTAAGACACAAACATAGCAGCAGCAGCAGCAATCAACCCTATCTCCTGCTGCTGAAACAGATAACCTGCTGTTGCTCCTGCCTAGCTGCTGCTGCTGCACCAGATGTCTTCTTCTGCTGCCTCCTCGCTTCCTTCCCTCCACGCTTTTGCTGTTGCTGCTGCTGCTGCTGCTGCTGCTGCTTCTGCTGCCCCTTGTGCTGCTGCAGCCAGCGGTTCCTCCCCCTGCGTTGGTGCGGGGCCTCGAGATGCAGCTGCGCCGCTTTTGCGAGAGCTGTACAGGTGAGATACCGCAGCTAGCTGGCTAGCTAGCTAGCTAGCTGGCTAGCTAGGTAGCTTAGTGCTAGCAGCAGATTCCTAGTTTACTGCTGCCAGTCTCTTGGGGGGGCAGTTATCTCTTGGCTAGCATATATTGTACAGCTAGCTAGCTGCAGCTAGCCACCGGCGTGGCTAGCTGCAGCTAGCTGCACAGTATAGCTGACTGGTGCAGCTAGCTGCTGCAGCTAGCTGCAGCTAGCTGTCTGGTGCTTTTAGTAGGTGAATGCCTTCGCTATCTTGTTTGCTGCTGCATTCATTGCCCTCAGACTTGGAGCAGCTGCTGCAGGTTGCTGCTGCACTCCAGCGGGGCTGGGGCTCCTCGCTGCTAGGCGCCTATCAGCTGCGGCACGTAAGCCAGCTAGCTAGCTAGCTAGCTAGCTAGCTATACAGATAGCTAGCTAGCCATACAGATAGCTAGCTGGGTAGTCATACAGATAGCTAGCTAGCCATACAGATATCTAGCTGGGCAGCTAGCTAGCTAGCTAGCTAGCTAGCTATCTCACAACATACTAGCCAGACGGATAGCTAGCCATACAGCTAGCTATCCTTGAACAGCTAGCTAGCTAGACATGAACAGCTAGCTAGCGAGCTGCTCCACCTGCTGGGACCGCCAGTCGCAGCCTCATTTGTCTGGACGCTGCGTTGGCGCAGTACAATGCTGCTGCTGCTGCTGTTCGTGCTGCTGCTGTTGCTGCTGCTGCTGTTGTTGCTGCTGCTGCTTTGCTTACATATCTTGGCGGTGGAGTGCGGGCTTTCTCTTGGGGAGTGTAGGAGGGTGGGGTGTATGTGCAGGTGCTGCTGGTGCTGCTGCTGCTGCTGCTGCTTGTGCTGCTGCTGCTGATGATGCGGTGCAGCACGTGCTGCGGCTGGCAGCTGGGAGCCGCCCCGAGTCTGTTGGAGATAGGGAGAAGAACGAGGGTCTGAAGGAGACAGCTGCTTTTGTATTGAAGCTGCAGCATCTACCTCAGCTGCTGAGTTTATTTAGTGTGCATGCTGAGGAGACAGCAGCAGCAAGAGCTAGCAGCAACTCTTTAATACGCCCAGTTGGAGACACAGGCGTGTCTCCGTTGTCTCCTTTACCCTCCACTCTTGCTTCTATGCAGCGCCCCCCTCCTGCTGCTGCTGCTTCTGCTGCTGCTGCTGCTGTCTCCCCCCCGGAGTGTCTGTCTCTGGCGCTGCGGGTGCTGCTGCCAGCCTTACTATCGAAGCAATTAGCTGCGCAAGATATAAGGGCTTTGCTGTCTCCTTTGTTAGATATTCCTAATCTAAAGGAGACAGTTATGCATGCGAAGGAGACAAGCCCTCACTCAAGTTTATCTCTTCTTCGTGAAGTTGCTGCAGATATTATTATTGAAGCTCCCGCTGCAGCAAGAGACGGGCTGCAGTACATACACCCCACACCCCTTTGTCTTACTGTCTCCTTTGATTATTTGCTGCTGCTCCTTCAGCGTCGGCTTCTCTTCTCTTTTCTGCTCTCTCTTCCCGTCTTGCTCTCTCCTCCTTCCTGCTGCTGCTGCTGCTGCTGCTGCTGCTGCTGTCTCTTTCTCTTGCTCTCTTTGTCTCTTTCTTCCTTTCTTTCTTCTGTCTCCTTTCATATAAACACTTTCTTATTTAGTTATGCTGCAGGGGCTTTTCATCGTTGCCTACCTTATTGGCTGCTGCTGCTGCTGCTGCTGCTGCTGTTGCTGCTTGTGGTTGTTGCAGGCATATAACTCCTCTCTTACAGCTTGTGAAGCCCCTTAACTTAGATGCTGCGGTGTATATACCTCCGCTGCTGACAGCGCTGCAGCAATCTTCTCTTCAATCTTTAACATTTGAGGTGCTGCAGAGAGCTGCTGCTGCTGCTGTTTAGAGCCCATTTGTTTGTCTCTTTAGAGTTCTTAATCATTTGCTGCTACCTGCTGCTGCTGCTGCTGTTGTTGTTGTTGCTGCTGCTGCTGCAGGAAGCAGCTCTTCTCTTTTCTTCTCTTCAGCAATGCCGAGGCTGCCGGGGCCTGGAGGCCTCTCTACAGCGTTTGATATCATGGTCTGCTGCTGCTGCTGCTGCTGCTATTGTTGCTGCTGTTGTTGTTGCTGCTGCTTCTGCTGCTGCTGCTGTTTCTGTCGGTGCTGCTTCTGCTGCTGCAGCTGTTGCTGTCGCTGCTGGTATTGTTGCTGCAGTTGTTGCTGCTGCTTCGGCTGTTGCTACTGTTGCTGTTGCTGTTGCTGCTGCTTTGTTGCTGCGGTCGTTGCTGCTGCTGTTGTAATAAATGTGAAGGCAAGGAGACAGCTGCTGTTGTGTGTACGTGTCTCTACAGGCTGATAAGCAATCTTGCTGGGTCTACTGTGATGCCGAGTGCTGCTGCTGCTGCAGTTGCTGCTGCTTTACGTTGCTGCTGGGGATTGGGTGTATGCTCACCTCAGTTAGCTGCACTCAGCAGCAGTTTGCTGCAGCAGTGGCAGCAGCAGAAATACTCTCGAACCCCTGCTGCTGCAGCTTGTTCAAACAAGCAGCAAACCCTCTTAGGCGGCTTTAATGAAGAAGTAGAGGTCTCTATACTTCATTGTCTCTTAACAGCAGAATGCTTCTCAGACACGTACGCAAACCCTAAACCCTAAACCCTAAACCCTAAACCCTAGATCTTGAATTCTAGGGTTTTTTAAAGGCTTAGATAAAGCAGTTACCTTAAATGCCTTATTATTGTGAGGGTTCGAGATGCATGCACTCTTCTCTAAAGGAAACAAAAACCTAAACCCTAAACCCTAAACCCTAAACCCTAAACCCTAAACCCTAGAGAGCTCTATTTGTATATAGCGGTCTGTGTTTGTTTATATGTTTGTTTATTTGTATCTGGATAGAGTCTCTGTCTAGTAGTAAACTTGCGTAGTATATTATTATTCTAATAATATAATATAATATAATATAATATAATATAATATAATATAATATAATATGAGAGGCTTGTCTTTGTTTGCTGCAGCTTAACCTCTTGTTTCTTTCGGTGTGTAGAGCGTATTAGAGACGGTACGCTGACTGTCTCCTTTTTGTGCTGGAGGAGACTCTCAAAGGCTATTATATATATATATATATATACATATATATATAGATATAGATAGATAGATAGATAGATATATTATATTTGTATCTATATCTATATATCTGTATATCTATATTTATATATCTGTCTATCTATATCTATATATCTATATCTATATATATCTATATATCTATATATCTATATCTATATACCTATATCTATATCTATATCTATATATCTATATATCTACATCTATATATATATGTATGTATATCTGTATGCATATCTATATCTATATCTATATATCTAAATCTATATCCATTTATCTATATATATATATATATATACATATCTATACATCTACATCTATATATATATACATATATATATCTACATCTATATATATATATATATCTATTAGTGTATATTTTTGCTGGTTTTGCTTTTATTGTTTGCTGTCTCTGTTGCTTTGATAATAATGTAGGTGTTTTATCAGCTCGTTTGTTTGAGGCCCCCTATCAGCTGTCTCCTTCGGTTTACTGCGAATTATATGAAGCCTTTGAAGCGTTACAACATCTAGGAGGTGTCTCCTCTGGGATCGATCCCAGAGCGCATGCAGATCTCGTAACATTCTGTCAGAAAGACAGCCCCAAAGCCTTCTGGTACTTTCTTACATAAACCCACAGACACCCCAAACCCCACAGACACCATGCATGCATGCATGCATGCATGCATGCATGCATGTAGGCATGCATGCATGCATGCATGCATGTTTGTTTGCATGCAGATAGTTTCTATGGCCAATGCGTTTGCGAAGCTGTATATATATCTCCCTCTACGCATGAGCATATATATATATATATACTATATACATTATATAATATATATACATATATTATATATGCATTATATATATACTATATATATTATATACATTATATATATTATATATATTATATACATTATATATATATTATACACGGGATGTATGCTTATTCATATGTAGAGAGAAATGTAGAGAAGTGTATATGTCTACGCGAGTAGTACTTTCAGGTGTATGCACAAACTGCATGCATTCCGGTGTAAGCATGCATGCATGCATGCATACACCCGAAATGATGCATATAATATAATATCGACAAGTGCTGTAATAAGCAGCAGTAAAGAGAGCAGTATAAGCAAGACTTGCATGCATGCATGCATGCACATGCTGCTGCGACCCCGCAAACATCTCTCTGTTTCTCTTCTTTTTACAGGTATCAGCAGCAGCGGCTGCTGCTGGGATCGTTCGTCTCCAGCCCCCTCTACCTGCAACTTAAAGAAGCATTAGAAGCAGCAAATCTCTCAGGACTGCAGCCGCTGCTAACTAGTTGCGGCTTCTGTCACTTTGCTGCTGCAGCAAAACCAGGTACATCCATGCAGTGGGGCTGCATATGCATGCATGCATGCATGCATGCAGTGGGGCTGGTGATGCATGCATGCATGCAGTGGGGCTGGTAATGCATGCATGCACGCAGTGGGGGTGGTGATGCATGCATGCATGCAGTGGGGTTGTTTTGATAGATTTGCCTTCAGAGGCATGCACGTATGGATTCACGTGTTTCTTCTTGTTTTTTTTGTTTTATTTCTGCATGATGAGGGGAGTTGTGCGATAATAAAAATCCCTGCTGCTGCTGCTGCTTCTGCTGCTGCTGCTGCTGCTGCTGCCTCAGTAGGAGATTCAACACAACCACCTGTAGCAGGCTTGGCTTTCGTGTGCGTGCCGAAGGAGGATACAGTAGCGGTGTCTCCTCAGGGGGCCCCCCTGATGCAGCAGCAGCAGCAGCAGCATCAGCAGCAGCAGCAGCAGCAATGCTGCGGTCGCAGCCGCCTGCTGCTGCGGCTGCTGCAGAAGGCTAACTGGGCAGCTGTCCCTATCTTTATAGAGCAGGTGCGTAGTAATGAGATTATCTGCATTAGATTGATATCTTTGTATATCAGAAGATAAATAACTTTGAGGTGTATGCACAGCCTCGCGAACTGTATATAAACTGTCTCCTTTCTTTGTTTGTCTCCTTCGCTTTTTGCTGTTCTCTGCAGTTTACTCAAATGCAAACGCTTGAGCTGAGAGCAGCTTATCTTAAGGCCCTCACCACCGGAGAGGCTGCCTAGCATTGCTGCTGCTTCTGCTACTGTTGCTGCTGCTGCTGCTGTTGCTGCTGCTGCTGCAGCAGCAGCTACTGTATAGGGCTGGCAGCAGGAGCAGCAAATTATTCTCCTTTTTTTTGCTCTCTTCTTTGTGCTATCGGACAGACAACAGATAAAGACAAGTACTGCAATATATGTTTTTAACTATATACTTTTTATATTTTTGTTGATATCCTTAATAGTCTCTTCTAGATGGCTGGAGATATAATAACAATATAAATTAATTATTTTCTAAGCTCTAAACATAAACAATTAAAATCAATTTTTCTTAGATTTTATTTTATTCAGATGTTTTCACTACCCTAATAAATCTTCTCAGGTGTATCTTGTAAGGTATATAAATAAATAAATATATAAATATATATATATATATATACAAATATATATATATATATATATACAAATATATATATATAATTATTATGCATGTATAGTGCTCGCAGAGACAGAAGAAGAAGCAAGGGAGATGATATGCATATTTACGTATATATAAATATATATGTATGTATTTATAGATGTATACATACTTATATATATATAATATATATTATGTATATTATATATATATATATATAGCAGGAGCTGAGTAGTTATCGAGAAAAACAGAAAGAGAATATTTGGTTTGCAGAACAAAAACAAAAGACGTGGATACACTTAAAAAACTAGAAGGCTAGAACTCTTAATAATAATTTTTATTATATATTTTAATATAATATTTAATATAATATATAATATAACTCAGCCCCACACCCTCTACTGTCTGCCTCCTTCTTCTTTTCTTTTATATATTCTTTATCAATATATTATTATTAATATTTATTTTTTCTAAGACTTCGATACTCTTTGTGTGTGCTGATGTCTGCAATACAAAATTATACAAAGCAGTATATATATATTATATATTATATATTATATATTATATATTATATATTATATATTATATATTATATATAGGGTGTATATGCAGTATTTGTATAGAGAGTATTTGTATATACATGTATAACATATATACAGTACATATATATAGTATACATATAGTGTATATATATAAATTTATATATACATATAGCATATATACACTACATATATATAGTATACATATATTACATGCATCATATACATATTGTAAATGTATATATGTATTTGTATAAGTATATATATAGAAGCGTATACATATATATATATATATATACATATTAGTATGTATATATATATGTATATTTGTATGCATAGATATATTTGTATATATATATTACAAGTCT
>NW_013550347.1:9099-9602 GCF_000499425.1 Eimeria acervulina | reverse complement strand
TATATATATATATATATATATATATAACCCGAGTTAGTTTGTATACACCTGAGGCGGCATTGCTGAGACTATTATATATATTAGATATATTATAAATGTTGCTGCATGCAGCAGAAGCAGCAGTGCAGATATTTGTTGCTTGTTATTTTTTTGGGTTTTGTTTGTTGCGGGGCTGCATACAACTTTCAAATAGCTGCAGCAAATAAAACATCGTCTGCGGTGCTCTATCAGCAGCAGTGCTGCTGCTGTGAGCTGCCGTCCTGCTGCTGCTGCTGCAGACGCAGCAAAAGACCTAGTAGAAACCCCTCTCTACTATTGCTGCTGAAGGGTTTCTAATGCATTGCCTGCCTATGTTGCGGACGTTGCTGCAGCAGCACAAGCTGCAGCAACAGCTGCACTTGCAGCAGCAGCTGCTGCTGCACCAGCTGCAGCAACAGCTGCAGCAACAGCTGCACTTGCAGCAGCAGCTGCTGCTGCACCAGCTGCAGCAACAGCTGCAACTG
>NW_013550347.1:0-5000 GCF_000499425.1 Eimeria acervulina | reverse complement strand
GAACAGCAGCAGCAGCAGCAGCAGCAGCAGCTGAGGCAGCAGACGTTGCTGCTGTTACGCACGGGAAGGGGTAGCCGGAGGAAGAAGAAGCTGCAGCAGCAATTTGAAGATGGAAGACTTGCTTCGGATGCTGATGTTCCTGCTGCAGCTGCTGCTGCTGCTGCTATTCTTGTTGCTGCAGTTGCTGCTGCAGTTGCTGCTCCTGCTGTTGATTCCTCTGCAAGTGGTTCTTTCTTAGAGCTGCTGCTCTTTCTGCTGCCGCTTCAGCTGCTGCTGTTGCTGCCGGTAGTACAGCCGGTTCCGCCTCCCGCCCCGGATAGCTGCTGCTGCTGCTGTTGCTGTTGCTGCTGCTGCTGCTGCTGCTGCTGGAGTTATTGCAGCTGCTAAGCTGTTATTGAGTTGCTGCAGATTCAAAGGTAAGGAAGGGAACAGATTGAAGGCATGTGGTGCTGCACGCGCAGCACTGGCGACACCCATACCAGTAGCTGCTGCTGCTGCTGCTGCTGCTGCGGCTGCTGTTGCTGCTGCCGCTGCTGCTGCAGTTATTGTTATACTACAGGAATGAGAAGAAGCAGCTCGTTTGGGTAGGAAAGTATAAAGAAGATATTACACAATGTGCATGCACATTTGCTGCAGTTGATACTGCTGTTGCTGCTAGAGGCGTTTTGGGGGGCAGCAGCAGCAGCAACAGCAGCAGCAGCAACAGCAGCAGCAGCAGCAGCAGCAACAGCAGCCCCGATGAAGGTCTTGTGCAGCAGCTGCTGCCTCCGGTGGCGGCTGAGGTGTAGACTGCATGTAAAGGGATTTTGTTTTATATTTCTTAATTGCAATCTGTTTGCTTATCGGTGGTGCTGTTGCTGCTGCTGCTGCTGCTGCTGTTGCTGCTGCAGTCGCTGCAATTGCTGCTGCCGTCTTAGACTGCGGGGTTGTGCTGCAGCAGGGGTTTATTGTTGTTTATTTATTTATTTACATTGATTAAATAAAGACAAAAGAAGCGAAGATGAGTCATATGCTGGTATGTCTGAGGTGTATATACACCTGCAGCAGCAAACTCTGCTGCAGCTGCGGCCTTCTCTCAGCACCTCTCTGCAGTGTCTCCTTTTACTGTCTCCTTTCTCCTTGCAGCAATGCTAATACTCTGCTGCTGCTGCTGCTGATAATGCTGTATCTGCTGCTGCTGCTGCTGTTCCTGCTGCACCACACCTCCATAATAGTGGGGCGGTACAGCAACAGCAGCAGCAACAACAGCAACAGCAGCAGCAACAGCAACAGCAGCAGTTGCTGCTGCACCTGCTAGTCTCAGATCTCGTTGAAGCTCGATGTGTGTGGGGTCTTTGCTTTTGCTGCTGCTGTTTGCGTTATGAATTCCTTGCTGCAGCTGCTGCTGCTGCTGCTGTTTAAGTGCTATCGTTGTTATTCTTTCTGCTGCTGCTATTGCTGCTGCTGCTGCTGTTTCTGTTGCTGTTGCTGCTGCAGCACGCGCCTATTATCCTCTTAAAAGAGGGGGCAGACACCTCACAGGGGCGGGGCCAAATAATTAGTAATATAAATGCATGTCAAGTTGTTGTGGATATCGTTAGAAGCACTCTTGGTGAGCCTAATCTTTCTTGTCTCTTGTTTGTCTCTTCTCTGTCTCTTTTTCAGTGTCTGTCTCCTTTGTCTTGCCTCTTCATTATCTTCTTATCCCTTTCTTTTATCTGCTTTTAATTCCTGTCTTTGTCGTGTCTTTAACTGTCTCCTATGTGTCTCCTTTGTGTCTCCTTTATGCCTTTTACTGTCTCCTTGCTGTCTTCGTTCTGTCTCTCTTTTATCTTTTTTTATTTATCACCTCGCTTTTTTATATTTCTTTTCTGTCTCCTGTCTCTCAGCCTTCTCTCTCTTTTGCGTCTCTCTGTATATTTTTTCTGTCTCTCTTTTGTGTCTCCTTTCTATCTTTTTTCTGTCTCCTTTTTGCTGTTTATATTGTTATATATATATTATACATAATATATATAATATATTTAATATATTTCCGTGTCTTCTGTCTCCTCCCGCTCTTTTTCTGTTTATATTTTTTACTGTCTCCTTTCTCTCTCTTTTCTATAATCTCTCTGTCTCTTTTATTATTATAAATATAAACAAATAAATATATATATATATATATTATTGTTTGTCTGTCTCCTTTATAATAATATATTAATATTATATATATGACATATATATAATATGTCTATAGTATAATAATAATATAATTATTTTTCTTTGTCTCTTTCTAATCTAACCATCCATTGTTTAAATTATTTATATATTTATATATTTATTTATTTCTGCATTAAAGCCTATCCTCTTATTACTTTTATTAACGATTACTTTATAAATATTAACAGTATATAAATATATATTTATATTTATTTATTTATATTTATTTATTTATTTATTTTATTAGGCCCCAGAGGCATGGATAAGTTAATTCAAGGAGAGAACGGCTCTGCTACTATCACAAACGACGGTGCAACAGTTTTAAATTTGCTACAAGTTAAGCATCCTGCTGCAGCTCTTTTAGTAGATGTTGCGCAGAGTCAGGATCTAGAGGTTAGCTCTAAACCCTTAAGGGTTTACACTGCGTCTTCGACGCCTTTAGGGTTTTATAGACGGGTCTATCTCCTTCTTAAAGAGCTACGATATTAGGGTTTTAAGGGTTTGGCGGGTTTAAGGGTTTACAGGGGTTTTCAGGGTTTCGAGGGTTTAGGGGTTTAGGGTTTAGAGGGTTTGAGGGCATATAGGGTTTAGGGGGCGTGGAGGGTTTAGGGTTTGCAGGGTATAAAGGGTTTAGGGTTTACGCTTAAGGGTTTATATTGCTAGGAGTAGTGCTTGCGGTTTGCGGTTTAGGGTTTAGGGTTTACTGTTGTGGTTTAGGGTTTAGGGTTTATGGTGTATTGTTTCTCATTGTTTACTGTTGATTGTTTAGTATTTAGTATTCAGGCTTCAGGGTTTGCGATGTCGATGGATTTTAGTGTTTAGGGTTTAGGGTTTAGGGTTTAGGGTTTAGGGTTTAGGGTTTATGGTTTAGGGTTTGTGGTGTAGGTGGGGGACGGCACGACATCAGTGGTGGTGTTGGCGGGGGAGTTGCTGCAGGAGGCGAAGAATTTTATTGAAGAGGGGATGGCCCCGCAGATTATCGTGCAGGGTTTACGAGCAGCAAGAGACTTAGTAAGAATATATATTTATATTAATATATATCTATATCTATATCTATATAAGTATATATATATATGTATATATGTGTATATATGTGTATATTATAAGTAGGTGTTTAGAGAGAAACAAAAAAAGAGATAGAAAGAGACAAGGATTAAGAGCAGCAAGAGATTTAATAAGAAGATAAATATATTAATATATAGACAGCTAAATAACTATAATATATATATAAACAAATAGACAAATGATGATGTGTATATCTCTTGCTGCACTGTCTGTCTCCTTTTGTCTCCTTTTCTTCTTCCAGGCGCTGCAGCGCATTGATGAGGTGAAGATTTCTCTCGCTGATCAGTCCCCTGAGTAAGAACCTCTAGCTACCCAGCTAGCTAGCTAGCTAGCTAGCTAGCTAGCTAGCTAGCTGGTTAACCTAACTAACCGATAGCTAGCTAGCTAGCTAGCTAGTTGGGCCTTGTCACTGCATGGTTCATTAGGAGCCTTTCATCCGGAGTTGCAGAGCTACTGTCGTTAGCTTTCTAGGTAGCTAGCTAGCTAAATAGCTAGCTGAGTAGCTAGCTAGCTAGCTAAATAGCTAGCTGGGGCTAACTATCTGTTTACTGTGCAGAGACCGGCGGGCGCTGTTGGTTCGCTGTGCGGAGACTTCTCTCAACTCGAAGCTGCTCTCTGCACACAAAACTTTCTTTGCAGAGGTAAGGCTACTGCTGCTGCTGCTCTTGTTGCTGCTGCTGCTCTTGCTGCTGCTGCCACTCTTGCTGCGGCTGCTCTTGCTGTGTGTATCTTGTGGGGATCGTCACTGCTCTGTGGGGGTCGTCTCCTTTTTGCTGGGATCGTCTGTTTGTGTGTATATCGTGTGGGGATCGTTTTTTTCTCCTTGGATCGTGTGTATTTGCGCGTGAATATGATGTGGGGTCATCTCCTCTTTATGGGGATCGTCTATTTTATGGTGGGATCGTGTGTATTTGTTTGTGAATATGATGTGGGGTGGTGTGCTGTATGCTGGGATCGTGTATTTAATGGTGGGATCGTGTGTATTTGTTCATGAATATGGTGTGGGGTCTCTATTTGTGTGGTTGCAGATGGTGGTGCATGCGGTGTCTCTCCTCGGTGAGGGTTTGGATATAGATATGATTGGGATAAAGAAGGAGACAGGGGGCAGCTACGGAGACAGTCGCGTAATTAGCGGTGTAGCATTTAAGAAGACGTTCTCCTACGCTGGCTTTGAACAACAACCTAAAAAAATTATAAACCCTAAAATACTTCTTCTTAATTTAGAGCTCGAGTTAAAAGCAGAAAAAGAAAATGCAGAAGTTCGCCTCAGCAACCCCGACGTGAGGACACAGATTTTTTTGTCTCCTTTTTATTTTATTTATTTATTTGTTTATTTGTTTATTTATTTATTTATTACTTCTGTCTCCTTTTTAGTCTATTTATTTATTTATTTATTTTACTCCTGTCTTCTTTTTAGTTTATTTATTTATTTATTTATTTATTTATTATTTGTTGTCTCATCCTTTATATTGCTATCTCCTTTTTAGTTTATTTGTTTATTTGTTGTGTTCTATCTTACATATTACTGTCTCCTTTGTAATTCGTTTATTTGCTGTCTCCTATTTGATGTACTCCTGTCTCCTTTTCTGTTTATTTGTTTATTAATTATATTATTTTTGACATATTTATTTTAAGATATTTTTTCTCTAGGCTGTACGGTGCATATTATATATTATGTGGCCTATACGATTTGCTGTTATATATATATATATATATATATATATATATATATATATATATATATATATATATATATA
>NW_013550348.1:9137-10026 GCF_000499425.1 Eimeria acervulina | reverse complement strand
TATATGTATATGTATATGTATATGTATATGTATATGTATATGTATATGTATATGTATAATAGATATAGATATAGATATAGATATAGATATAGATATAGATATAGATATAGATATAGATATAGATATATAGATATAGATATAGATATAGATATAGATATAGATATAGATATAGATATATAGCAGCATATATATTTTGCTGTAGGGGTCTGCTTCTTTCAGGAGCTGATTTATGCTAGTAAAGAGATTTGAATAAAATGATGCATTGGCTTCTCTCTTTAAATTAATTAAATGAGCTGTATCGAACTTGTGGCTGTTGCTGTCAGTTAAGAAACCCTAAACCTTTCATCATCTAACCTTATATGAATATCAAAAGATATATTTATATATATTCTCTTCGCAATCTCTGCATACTAAACCCTCAAACTTCACGCTAAACACCATCGCTTTAGCAGAATTAAGCGTTTTGATAGCCTTTCTCATCGTTGATGCCCTGCAGCTTCCTTCTTATTTGTAGTAAACTTTAATCTATATATATATATATGTATATATATATATATATATTATTTTATGCGGATATGAATCTGCATAGAAATACCTCTATTTAACAAAAAACTCATTCTTAATTCAGTAGATACTTTTTAAATTAATATTATTATTTGTTCTGTATAATAAAACCTTTTTAATTAATATTATTATTTGTTCTGTATTATATATAAAACCCTTATTCTTACAATAAAACAATTCTAATGTCAGTTGACATCTCTACCCAAACTCAATTGAGTAAAGCAGAGAAACTCTGATTCAACGGCTGCTGCTGCTGCAGTACTGAAGATGAGTTCAACAGCCCCAACAGCATGCATATATATATATATATATATATATATATATA
>NW_013550348.1:0-9037 GCF_000499425.1 Eimeria acervulina | reverse complement strand
ATATATATATATATATATATATATATATATACTAGTAGGGTCATTTATGAATGCCGCTGCATATATATATATATATATATATTTGTTAGAAGGCTTATTTATGAATGTGTGTGTCTCTGCATCTGCATGCAGCTCTCCAGCAGAGTGTTGATTTGGCTAGTCAAGCGAGACACAACCCTAAACCCTAAACCCTAAACCCTAAACCCTAAACCCTAAACCCTAAACGTTTACTTACGGCTGCTGCAGTCAGCAGCCATAAGAAACAGTTGCTTCTGCAGTATGAAAGATGAAATCAAGCGTCTCAATAGCATACACATATACATATGTATACATATATATATATATATATATATATATATGTATATATATATGTATATATATGTGTATATAGCTGTTCTTAGACAGCAATAATAAGCTCTGCATAATAACGCTGTTTGCGATATCCTCCTTCGACCTTCCCTATACACCACAAACTTTCATTAATGATAATTAATTGGTCTTTGCGCATTAATTAATTAATTAATTAATTAATTAATTAATTAATTAAATAGTTTATGTGCATGCATTATAAATGCATGCACTCTTTCTTAACTGCCTTCCAACCTTGCTTGCGACTGGCGCCTCTCTATGCAATTAACTGATATCGGTAATACATATATATATATATATATATATTATATATTATATATATAATATATATATATTATATACACATATAATATATATATATACATGTGTATGTATGTATATACATATATACATACTTCTGCACACTCCTGCGGCCGTCTGTTCATCGTTATTAGACAAAAACCCTCTATAAGCTGAAGCAATCTTCTACATCTGCAGTTTGCTGCGCACAACTCCTCCGACTATAACTATAGCAGCCAAACCCTTTAAGCAACAGCAACAGCAGCTACAATAGCCGCAGCAGCAACAGCAGCAGCAGCAACAGCAACAGCAGCAGCAGCAGCAGCAGCAACAAAAACGATGGGTCGTTATTTTATTAAAAGCGAACGAGTCTATGAGGCCCCTATCAAAGCCCCAAAACATCTTCGCCACCTCCGCTATACGCATGCATGCATGCAGGATCTATAACGCAATTGCTGCGTCATTCATACTACAGTAATTTAAATATATTTCGGCCTGTTTAAACTTGCATGCACAGCGTAATGTATGCACAAGCAAATATGAAAATAGTATATATACCTCGTATATACAAATACATATACACAGACACACATACAAATATATATATATATATATATATATGTATATGTATATACACATACATATATATAAATAAATAAATATACATACACATAAATATTACATGACGTCTTTACTCGAGGCAAGCACTCGCCAAGGTGTACGCACCCCATGCAAGTAAGTATACATGCCCCGCCTAAACCCTAAACCCTAAACCCTAAGCCCACAACACAAACACTAAATCAAAAAAGTATCAAATATTAAAGGACGACACCCCGCACAAGAGGGTCATCATCTGCATGCCTTTTGCATGACTGATGCCTCCCCTGCTTTAATTTATTTATTTTAATTAAATAATAAATAAAGCAAGAACCACAGCACCGTCTTCATCCACGGGGACAGACACGCACAAACAAATACAAATATAATAATAATAAGAAAGACTACGAAGGAGACAGACAAACAGTCTCCTTTTATCGGCAGATGCATGCATGCACGCGCAAACAAACACTAATAAAGGCAGCAAAAATAAATGCATGCATGCAGTGTAGCCCCAAAAGCCTAGAGGTAAATATAAATAAATATATATAAATATATTTGAATATATAAATATATATAAATATATAAATATATATAAATATACATATATATAAATAAATACCAGCTGTATTAACAGCTGTTCTCCTCCTCAACAAACACAAGAAGAGATAGACAAAAACCTCAACATAAACCCAACTGTAAGAAAGAAAACAGCAGCAGCAGCAGCAGTAATATCCCTACAAACCCTCTCTATGCACTTCAAAAGATATAAGGGCTTTGCATGCAGAGGCTCCCCCAGCATGCAAATAAACCTCTTTATAATATATATATAATATATATATATATATAGTGCATAGGAGTAATACCCGCGCCGCTGTTATCTGTTTTGCTTCTGAACGATGCCGATAATATAATATAATAATATTGAGCAAAAAAACGAAAGAAAAATGCAAAAAGATGTAACAGATGCGGTGTATGTACACCTCAAGACAAACTAAACACCCACCTGTTGTTCATACAACAGCAACAGCCTCTGCACCACCTGCTATGGCTGCTGCTGCAGCAGCAGCAACAATGCTTGTTTCTGCTGCTTCTGTTGCTTCCGCTGCTGTTGCGGCAGCAACACGTGATTCTTCTTCTGCTTCTGCTGCAGCACCACTGCTCCCTGCAACAGCACCAACACCTGCTTCCTCTACAACAGCAGCAGCAGCATCTGCTGCTGCTTCATCAACCCCAGCAGCAGCATCTGCTGCTGCTTCATCATCAACCCCAGCAGCACCAGCAGCAGGATATACACCGGCTCCCCTTGTACTGCATGCTGTTTGAGTGCAATTCCCGACCTCTCGCTGCTGCTCTTGCTGCTGCTGCTGCTGCTCTTGCTGCTGCTGCTGCTGCTGCTGCAGCGGATGATGATGAGGTCCTGACCAAGGAGCACTTCTTCTTGAAACCCTCAAGCCAAATGCAAACAAACCCCACTGGTAGGCGATCTGCCAGAGCTCTTCAACTCGTGCATGCGACAGACGACGAAAAGATATCCCTAGTGCACCTAATGTAGCGCTGCAAAACTCCTTGTGCTGCAGCAGCAACAGCAGCAGCAGCAGCAGAAACACATGTAAGAGCAACGTGAAGAACAGGCGGGTTAATATTGATAAAACAACAAATAAACAAAAGATGCTGAGGGAGACAAATTAAAAAAAAAGCAAACAAAACGCAATAGCAAACCGCAACACACTCATATATACCACTTGAATCAGCTACAGCAGCAACAGCAGAGCAGCAGCTGCAGTAGTCGCTAAAGCAGCAACAGCAGCAGCAGCAGCAGCAGCAACGACCGTAGCAGCAGCAACAACTGCAGCAGCAGCAGCAACAGCAGCAGCTAGATTACCTGTCTGTGTACAGCCCGCATGCGTTTGATAAGCTCAGCTCGTCCTTCTTTTCCCAGTGGATATCGGAAGCCAAAGTGCCACTGCGTGCTGCTGCTGCTGCTGTTGCTGCTGCTGCTGCTGCTGCTGTTCTTCCCTCCCCGAGCAGGCAGACATAACAAACCCCCTACGCCTACCACCGGCACTATACACATGTTCCTACGGCGAGCTGCTGCAGCAGCTTTTGCTGCAGCTTTTGCTGCTGATCTTGCTGCTGATCTTGCTGTTGCTGCTGGCCTTCCCCCCCGCGAAGACGGCGCCAGCTTCGGTCGCCTAGCTGCTACTCCCCCTGCTGCTGCTGCTGCTGTTGCTGCTGCTGTTGCTGTTGCTGTTGCTGTTACTGTTGCTGCTGCTGCAGGTCCGGCACTGGCCGCTGGAGCCTCTGTCTCTGCTGCTGCTGTCGGCTTAGTAGGAGGCAAGAGCTCCTTCTTCGTCTCCGCGGGTGCTGCTGCTGCTGCTGCTGTTGCTGTTGCTGTTGCTGTTGCTGTTGCTGCAGCAGGCTGCTGCGTCGGTTTTTCTACAGACATTTCAAAACCAGGCCAGTATAACGGCCTTCCTTGCTGCTGCTGCTCTTGCTGTTGCTTCTGTTCTTGCTGCTGCTTCTGTTCCTGCTGCTGTTGCTGTTGCTGCTGCTGTTGCTGTTCCCGTTGCTGCTGCTGCTGCTGCTCGTGCTGCTTTTGCTGTTCTTGCTGCTGCAGCAGCAGCAGCAGCGAATCGTCGGTGTGGCTGCTGCTTTGAGGTGTCTCCTCAAACCTCATCGGATACGTCGGTCCCTGTTCAAAGCAGCCTAAGCCATCGCTGCTGCTGCTGCTGCTGTTGTTGCAGCTGCTGTTGCAACTGCTGCAGCAGCTGCTGCAGTTGCTGCTGCTGCAGCTTGTGAAGCAGCAACTCGGCGTCTCCTCTGAGGCGCCCTGCAGGCAAAAAGAAGAAACAGTAGAGCCATCGGAGAGGCTGCGCTGCAGCGGGAGCTGCTGCTCCTGCTGCTGCTGCAGCAAGCTGCTGCAGTGCTGCAGCTGCACAAACTGTGGCTGTCCCAGTTCTATCGGCTGCTGCTGCTGCTGCTGCTGCTGCTGCTGATCCACGCAGCTAAACGGTTGCGGCGCACTATCCAAGGAGGTGCAGCAAAGGCCCTCCCCTGCTGGTGGCAGCTGCAGCAATTGCTGCTGCTGCTGCTGCTGCTGCTGCATGCACTCTGTCGGCATGCAACCGCCCGGAACCAGCATGGGTAAGTCTCTTTGCATATACGGAGCAATCATGCACTGCTGCTGCTGCTGTTGCAGCAGCTGTTGCTGTTGCAGCTGCTGTTGCTGTTGCAGCTGCTGTTGCTGTTGCAGCTGTTGTTGCTGTTGCAGTTGCTGTTGCTGCTGCAGTTGCTGTTGCTGCTGCAGTTGCTGTTGCTGCTGCATCTGTTGTTGCTGTTGCAGCTGCTGCTGCTGTTGCATCTGTTGTTGCTGTTGCAGCTGCTGCTGCTGCAGCTGCTGTTGCTGTTGCAGCTGCTGTTGCTGTTGCAGCTGTTGTTGCTGCTGTAACTGCTGCTGCAGCTGCTGCTGCAGCAGCAGCTGCTGCGGCTGCTCACCCTGCTGCACTCCAGCGCTGCAGCAGCAGCTAGCAGGAGCTGGAAAGGCTGCAGGGAAGCTGCCGCAGCACAACCCCCCTTGAACGTATTGCTGTTGCTGTTGCTGCTGCTGCTGCTGCTGCATAAGAAGCGGGCTCTCCGAGAACATCGCAGCAGTGCACAAGTCTTCGCTTAGGGGGAGGCTGCTGTTGCTGCTGCCGCCGCAGCAGATAACAGTGCTGCTGTGCAGCGCCGTACCCTGCTGCGGCTGTTGCAGCCCTGTGCATTGCTGCTGCTGCTGCATGCACATGTAGCCATCTGGATACTGGGGTGAGAAGGAAACAGACGGAGATTGTTGCGGTGTATCGACTACCTGGGTTGCTGCGCAGCAGCAGCTGCAACCGCTGCTGCAGCAGCAGCTGTTGCTGCTGCTGCAACAACTTGCGTAGACCCCAGGCGCACAAGCGGCGCAGAACGGAGGGTTCAAAGGAGGAGACAAAGCGATCTGTTGCTGCTGCTGCTGCTGCTGCTGCTGCTGCTCGCAAGCAACAGCAGCCGGTAAGTACAGAGGGGGCCGCGCATCTGCAGCAGCAGCCCCACCTATCCCTCCTGCATAAAGGCTAGCAGCAGTAGCCTGCATGCTTGATGCCCCCGAAGCGCTGGCTCCGTTTGCTGCTGCTGCTGCTGCTGTCGCTGCTGCTGCTACAGGGATGCCGCACCAGTCTTTCAGGGTGTCGGGCACGTCCAGGCCACAGGCAGCAGCAGCAGCAGCAGCAATAGGAGCCTCTCCCTGAGGGCTCAAATGAGCAGCACTTGCTGTTGCAACGTAATCCTCCTGTTGCTGCTGCTGCTGCTGCTGCTGCTGGGAGGAAAATATCGCGAAGCTGTGTCCTGAGATAGGACAGTTCTGCGTCTCTTGTGCGGTAAGCAAATCCATTTAAATAAACGAGATGTAGACGAGGTGGCCATACACCCCAAATCTTAGCTGCTGCTGGAGATCTGCGCTGCGGTGCAGCTACTGCAGCAGCAGCAGCAGCGGCTGCTGCTGCAGCAGCGGCTGCTGTAGCCTTGAAGGCACACAAAGGCTGCCGCTAGAACAGCAGCAGCTTCTCAGAGCAGCGACAACAACAGTTGCTGCTGCAGTAGAAGGCGGAGAGGCAACAGCTACTACTACTACGACTGCTGCTGCTGCTGCTGCTGGTGTTGCTGTTGCTGCTGCTGTGCGGCAAGTATTAAAGATGATCTAATAGGATGAGGTGTACATACACCCCAAGTAAGAAGACGGATGCGGGAAGGCAAGCACACGGGCCAGAGGAATTTTATCTCCCTGTTTGGCTTCTTAAAAATATAAACAGACAAAAAAAAAAGAAAAATAAGAGGCTGTGGGCCTTTAAAGGAATCAACTGCAGACACTCTAGGAGCTCAATTGTGCTGCAGAGGCAAGAAAAACAAATAAGAAGGCTAAATAAAGATAGCCTTCGAGTAGCCTCAAGCAGACGAAACAAACAAACACAAAAAAAAAATAAAAAAAAAGAAAGGAAACGATGAAACCCTAGCAATACCTGCAGAGGCGCAGCTGGGCGCGGCCGGCGTGTTGAAAGAGGAGGCAGAGTAAATTCCCTAAATAAATTTAAATAAATTAAAATAAGAAGAAGAAATACAAAAAACAGAAACGAAAAACAACAACACAAGCCAAGCTGCTGCTGCCGTGGGGTAGGTAAGGAGCAGCAGCTGTCTGCTCCTGGCCAGCAGAACAGCAGCAGAAATAAATTATTCCTATTTAAATGCAATAAACACTACGTACTAAAGCCTCTAACAAAAAAAGAACGAAAACAAACAACAAACAGCTCAAACTTATCAAGAAAAATCTTCTTACCTCTTCATACAGCACAGCGGGGCGGTGAGAGAGAGAGAGAGGAAGGAGAAGCAGCAGAGTCTCAGACCCGCATCAATATTAAGGTTTTTTTGTGTATATTTAAATGTATATTTTGTTTATTTAATATTAAAACAATAATATTCATTTATTTATATACTATATCTTCAAAGAAATACGTATTTTAAGGCTAAATAAAGATAGCCTTCGAGTAGCCTCAAGCAGACGAAACAAACAAACACAAAAAAAAATAAAAAAAAAGAAAGGAAACGATGAAACCCTAGCAATACCTGCAGAGGCGCAGCTGGGCGCGGCCGGCGTGTTGAAAGAGGAGGCAGAGTAAATTCCCTAAATAAATTTAAATAAATTAAAATAAGAAGAAGAAATACAAAAAACAGAAACGAAAAACAACAACACAAGCCAAGCTGCTGCTGCCGTGGGGTAGGTAAGGAGCAGCAGCTGTCTGCTCCTGGCCAGCAGAACAGCAGCAGAAATAAATTATTCCTATTTAAATGCAATAAACACTACGTACTAAAGCCTCTAACAAAAAAAGAACGAAAACAAACAACAAACAGCTCAAACTTATCAAGAAAAATCTTCTTACCTCTTCATACAGCACAGCGGGGCGGTGAGAGAGAGAGAGAGGAAGGAGAAGCAGCAGAGTCTCAGACCCGCATCAATATTAAGGTTTTTTTGTGTATATTTAAATGTATATTTTGTTTATTTAATATTAAAACAATAATATTCATTTATTTATATACTATATCTTCAAAGAAATACGTATTTTAATTCTCTATTACCTATACTGTCTCTGTACAGCCCCTCCTCCAGCACAGAGCCTCCCTCAATGCCCTGCATATCTGTAAGAAATGCTTATTGCAGCCGTGTGTTGTATTTGTTTGTTTGTTTAATTGATTATAATACATTTAAATAATATTTAGGAACTAAATTCAAGACTATTATGCCGTGTGCTAGCCGCTAATCTATACTGAAGCTGCCCCCATATAAACACATATACCCACGAGCACTCTACAACCACCAGCTATCTATTTCTATAATACTCAAAATAGACAATTGAAAGAAAATAGAGAGCTCAGCACTTGCATGCAGGGCCAGGGCTCCCATCAAAGCGGGGCCTGCATATCTTTGTATTAACGCTTGCAGTTTTAAAAAAAGCTGCAGCGAAGACTGCTTGCTTCATCTCTGGTCCCCTTGCAAATAAATCATATGCTCTTAAGTAGCTGTGCCCAGGGTGCATGCAGCAATGCAGGCAAGAGTGGAGGGCAGCTGGTTTGGTAGAACTCTTCTCTGAGATCTTCATCTGTACTGAGGCTCGAGTGTAGGCTTGCTGCTTGTCTGGAGTTGTAGCATCCGTCTCTACTTGCATAATGGATAGCAACTTAACACCAAGAAAATGCTCACAGGAAGATCAAAGCGTCTGTGCATGGATCGAAAGGGGATGTGGGGTACAGCTGCATTTGGGGTCGCCTTGCAACAGCAGCTGCAGCAAGGCATGTTGCTGTTAGTTCTTTCACCTGCTCTACCAAGCAATAATGCAGAATAAAGTTTAGGCCAGCTGCTTGGGGGGAAGTCTTATCTCAACTCGTTGAATTTGCTGCAGCTCACCGGTCTTCTTATGAGATCGGGACCTCCGTACACCTGGCAGCGCAGCAGGGTTTATGAAGAAACGCTCCTGCAACGAACGCCAACCCCACAACTGGGCTGTCTTTTGCGAAAGCCTGATTAGTAGCTAAGGGCCTTTGTGAAAAACAGGAAAGAAGATATCATTAGATATTCTCCCTAAAGTATATGCACGAGAGTCGGCGACGTTCTCCTGCTGCACATTATTTATTTTTATTTATCAAGCGCTCTCCACCCGTGAGAAGATAACCAAATGCTGGGAGCCCCGTCTCATTTTAATAAGGAGAGCATTAATCTATCGGAAAGTGCCTTTCAGGAGAAATGAATTCATGAAGAATGCCTCCGTCTTTAGCCGCTGCCCAGGCATGATCTGCTCGCTGGTGCGAAGGCAGACGGGCTCCTTGCTTCTGTGGGGTTGTACTTAGCCTCTTCAGAATATACCTCAAGAAGTAAGTTGCAGCCAGCATTATTAGCTTCAGAAGGAACGTCAATAGTGGCTATACATCAGGAACTTTACCGTTTTTCCTGGGCGATTATATATATATATATAATCCGGATATAGATAACCTCCGTGCATGCGCTCGGGTGTATGCTCAAATAGCGTCTCAGCAAGGGAACAAGCTATGGCGGTACTGGGAAAACTAAAACGAGGAAAGCTAAGCATAAAGAGATGCATCGAGAAGTATCAGCCCTTGGTGAACAGACACCCAAAGGAGGACCCAGCGGCTTACCTTCAATGATTCATAGCAGGGCCGACCCCCAGAGAGATGCAATATGCTGTCAGCTGTAGAGCGACGAGAA
>NW_013550349.1:8854-10268 GCF_000499425.1 Eimeria acervulina | reverse complement strand
TTGTCTAGCCACAACTACTCATTTAGGAGTTGCACAGCATGCTGCCAGTGCTTCTAGGTCTCTTGTATACTGCAGATGAACATCAGCATTGCATCTATGCATATAACCATCCAGTTCCAATTCGGTGGATCAAAATAATTGTGATTAGCCTATCAAGGCACTTCGGTTGGTGCATATGGGAGCTGAGGGTTATTTAAAACATATGGGGACCCTCCCTTCAACTGCGCCCTTTTCGGCTGCCTCGGGTGAGGGCCTTATAGACCTCCCGAAATGTCGATGTTAGAACAACTGTCATAGCACATAGAATGCATGCATTCATTGCTTCCTGCACCGCCGCTGCACTGCATTCGAGTTTCATAGTTCTTTTGTCCTTGGGCCACTGACATTACTGTTCTTATACTGGAGGACACGAAGGCTGTTGAGACGCCTGGTCTGTGCGCTCTCTTTCTTGCTATTGGAGAGTGATCATCAATACTGTTTATTAGAAGACGAATTCGTATCTTTCTGCGAGTCTCCCACGGCATGCACACGATAAGGAAGTGGAGAGCTGATCCAATGTGGAGACCAAGTATAATGCTAATATGATAATGGTATTATAATTATTTCTGACCTGAGCTCTCATCTTACGGCAGCAGATTCATCGGCACTCATCTCCTGTCTGCTGTTGATGAAGCATAGTTGCAGAGACTGTATCGCTGAATAGACAGATTGTTGTATGTCCTCGGAGAACTTTTAGGTATCAGCAATCAATAGCACAAGTTAGTCCTGACCATTAATACGAACTTGGATAAGTACTGAGATGATTTGATGAGGATGAGGATGTGCCCGTGCAGTTGTTAGCTCTTTAGCCTTCGTCAACGCGCCCCACGTAGACTGGGGGCCAGGGCGTCTTCCGAGAAAGCCCTCTAATGCCAATTAAGCTCACCTTCTGTTTACACGCATCCTGTGCTCAGAAGCATATAGGTCGTCGAGTAGTGCTGAGAGGAGGTGGTTTTTGCTGCTTGGTAGCCAGTCATGCAAAAGCTCCTGCTGCAGGGCATTCACTCATGCAGAGCCTCCGTCGAGAGTATAAATGATATGCTGATAATAAGCCGCATAAAGAAGTACGTTATTACAAACAAATTAAAAATATTTGCGAAAACTCCGAGTCCGGGAATTGAACCCGGGTCTTCCGCGTGACAGGCGGAAATACTAGCCACTATACTAACTCGGACGGCTGACCTTTGTAATCCCTCACCCCCAACAGCAAATATCTCTAGCTTACAATGCAGCATCAACACAGCAGCAATAACTGCAACAGCTCATGCAGCAGCTGCAGCAACAGTAGCAGCAGCAGCAGCAAGTTAATCAAGAGCGCAAGGGCAAGCGCCGACTAAAGCACAAAACAGGTATCTCCAGAAGCAGCAACATAACA
>NW_013550349.1:8144-8754 GCF_000499425.1 Eimeria acervulina | reverse complement strand
CCTGTCACGCGGAAGACCCGGGTTCAATTCCCGGACTCGGAGTATTTGCATAAAATAAATATTAATATTTTTCTTGCTTTTGTTTCTTCTTAAACTTCTTTTGAAGATGCTGGATGGTGAGATTTTATCTAAACTTATATTTTTCTATATATTACACCTTTGCCTTCTTCATACACTCCTTCGACAACAGGCAACTGAGTTATACCATAGAAATTCATATTTTAGGGTTTAGAGTTCAAAGAAAAAGGTTTTGTTCTTAGCTCTGAGGGTTTAGGGTTTTGCCCGGTGAAGATGATATGGGGGCCCCCTTGGGGGCCCCTGCTGGTGCTGCTGTTGCAGTTAGTCGAAGCCGTAGTTATGGATTTAAATAGTTTCAATGCTTTAGAATAAATGTCTTAAATGTTGAGGAGATAAAGAAGTTTTTAATGAACCATTTCAGGTGTACAGGCAGCTCCACTCTGCACACACTTCTGCCGCATGCGGTCATCTGCTGCTGCTGCTGCTGCTGCTGCTACGGTCCTTACCACTTGTTGGTGCAGCAGAATATTCGCAGGTGTTTTTCAGCAGAGATTTGGAAGGTTTACTGCCGCATCTGTATCAGTGCACGCTT
>NW_013550349.1:0-8044 GCF_000499425.1 Eimeria acervulina | reverse complement strand
TGCAACAACAACTGCAGCTACAGCAGCAGCAGCAGCGGCAGCAGCAGCAGCAGCAGCAGCAGCTGCAGCAGCAGTAAAGAACGGAAACGGCAATCTTCCTGCGAATTCATTCCCCAGTGACCTCGAGAGTGTATGCACATATTTTTTTTGTTGAATGCCTGTTGTGTTTCCAGTGATATCCCAGCAGCAGCAACAGCAGCAGCTGCAGCAGCACGACGTCGAGCCAAACGGCGAGCGGCAGCAGAACAGCAGCGGCAGCAGCAGCAGCAGCAGCAGCAGCAACAGCAGCAAATGCTACATCAGTGTGCTGTGGCTGCAGCAGCGGCCCCAGCGAAAGCCAACAGAAGGTAAATAAATGCAGTCAGAAGTGCGCAACCCGCCGCCTGGCGAGGCGAGGTCTGGCTGGGGGGCCCCCCATCAGGGGGGCCCCCCTTCCCCCGGCATGCGGCCTGCAGCACAGCTGCACGAAACTCCTGCAGCTGCTGCAGCTACACCCAGGAGTACAGCAGTAGCAACGACAGCAGCAGCAACACCCGGAGCAGCAGCAGCAGTTGATGATGCTGGAGACACACCCTTAGGCGGTCTCGAAACGCAGCAGGTGCCTCCTTCTTCTTCTCAACCACATAATCATGATCAGCAGCAACAGCAGCAGCAACAACAACAGCAGCAGCAGCAGCAAAGGCTCGCAGCAACGACCGAAATAGCTGCAAAGGGGGTGCGGCATACAGGGCGTGGTGATTTCTCAGTGGCGTTTGCTGTTAGAGGCAGCAGCGGCTCAGATGCTGCTAGCAGAGGAGATGGTAGCGTGCCTTCTGCTTCTTCTTTAGCAGCAGCAGGAGCAGCAGCAGGAGCAGCAGCAGGAGCAGCAGCAGGAGCAGCAACAGCTGAGCGTTCTAACGGGGCCTTACCTGTTGGTGTATTGGTGGGTGTAAGGCCAGAGGGGGCCCCCAACGAAGTTAAGAGGAGGAGCGCACATGATGGGGATCGGGATCGGGATCGGGATCGGGACCGGGATCCATTTGCTGTTGTTGGTGGACCTGCATGCAGCAGCGGGAGCTGCAGCAGGGGTGGCGGTGGAGTCTTCTGGTTGCGGCGTCGGCTGCGGCTGCTGCTGCGGGCCCTCGAGCGTTTGTTTAGCGGTGGGGTTGTTGTTATTGTGCTTACAAGCACTGCTCTGGACCTTCACAACAACACCAGCGATCTCTTCTTGCTCCCTGCTGCGGGCCTCTATCTCCTCATGCTGCTCTTCGCTTATGTCTCTCTTCGGGTGCCTAGATGGAGGAGACAGTTCAAGTCCTACCTCCACGGTGTGTCTGCAAACCAAACACCAGCAGCTGCTGCAGTAGCTGCAGCAGCAGCAGTAGCAGCAGCAGCAGCAGCACTAGCAGTAGCAGCACAACACACACAATGTAGCTACAGTATACGCAGCAGAAGTTTAGGGGATGGGGCTCTGCCATATGCATATATATATATATATATATATATATATCTAGACAGATATTTATCTGTACATATATATATATATATATATATATTTATATTTATATATATGTATATTTATATGTTGTGAGGGGATGTTTGAGTTTGTTTTTTTTTTGTTTTTCTTCTGTCTTCTTCAGGGCGTTTCTTGGGTTATGCACATCGTGTGGATTCACGTGCTGCTGCTGCTCCTTTCTCTCCTTTTGCTGCTGCCGGGCACCAGCAGCAGCTGCTGCAGCAGATGCAGCAGCAGGCGGAGGCGCTACACGCTCACAGCCTATTGACAGACAGCAGGGGCCCCATGGGGCCCCCTGGAAGTGCACGTTTAAAAGGCAGCTGGAGACACTCAGCTTTCTTTCGAGCGCTGTTTTGCTGCAGCAGAGCTTCTCGCGGACGCAACAAGCAGCAACAGCAGCAGCAGCAACGGCAGCAGCAAGCCACAGGCTGGCAGCAGCAGCACCACCAGAAATATGACAACAATTCTGATCACCTTCCTGCTTCTCGAGCTTTCTCAGGCGAGCAGCTTAGCACCAGGAGTCCTATAGGGGCCCCTATGGGGGTATATTCTCAAGGGGCCCCCTTGGGGGGCCTCCAAGGGGGCCCCATTGGGGGCCCCCAGGGTAATGCAGTTGATGGTTATGCTGAGGGAGATGAATATCTGCTTCCTCGACGCTTTATTTCTGACGATATATCTCGCTTCTGGCTGCAATATAAAAGTAACGCTGCCAGGGGGTCGCTGTGGAGGAGCGAGAACCCTGCAGCAGCAGCAGCAGCAGCAGCAGCAGCAGCAACAGGGTGGGGTTATGCGGGTGGCATGTCGCCTGCGTTGCGTCAACGATACCCAGGGAGTTTCCTACGTGGTTATTCAAATTCTGCTTGGGGGCCCCCTGGGGGCCCCCGTGGGCTGCAGCGTTACTGCAGTGAGGCGGAAGCAGCTGGAGCTTGGTGTCAACAGCAGCAGCAGCAGCAGCAGCACATGTCATCTGCATTGCTGTTTGCTGCAACAACTCTGAATCTGTACGGAGATGAAGAGTCTCCTGCAGGAGTAGAAGGCCGCTTGCGAGATCTGCTGCAGCGGCTTGAAGGGGGGGCACGCAGCGAGGGTTTAGGTTTAATTGATGCAGGGGGACTACTATCTTGCGGTGTACAGACAGCTGGAGGGGGTGGGGTTGGTGTAGGGGGTAGCGCTGAAGAGAAGGAGAATGAAGGAGGTGTGGGGTGTATATTGAAGTGCTGGAGAGTGTTTTGTTTGCTGCTGCAGCTACTTGGTGCAGTAGCTAGGCTATGGATGCTGCCAGCCTTAACTTCTCCTGCTGCTCTTCTTGCTGTCTTAGCTCGTACACTTGCTTGGTGCGGTGTATGGTTGTGGGCAACGACTTATATGGAGAGACCTACAGATGCAAAGGGCCTATTGAATTGGTCGTTCACTTCATTGCCTGCTTCTTATGATCTTGTTGAGGCTTTGTTTGTATGGATGGTTAGCTGGGACTACTGTTTAGGGTTGCTAGCAGCAGAGTCTCCATTGCGTTATATACTGTCTCCACATGCTCTTATTGATCTTATTACTTTACCTGTCTCTGCTTATGTTATACGTCTTCTTGTTGGAGATCCTAGAGCGCATGCATACCCTTGGCTATTAGGGTTAGGCTGGCTTCGTTTTCTTCGTTTGTTAAGAACAGAAGGGGTCTTAGCAACATGCTTCCCTACATTATCTCTTGTTTGTTTGCGGGTTGTCTCTATTGGTGTCTCCTGGTTAATGATAGTGCTTACATTTGCCGGAGGTATATTCATCTTAGAGGCCCCCGATCCAGCAGCAAATTATATATCTGTGTTTGACTTATGCTTCTATGCAGTTGTTACTGTAATGACAGTTGGGTATGGGGACTTCGCACCGCGTACAGCAGCAGGAAGAGGGCTAGCTATGTGTGTTATTGTGTCTGCTTTTGCTTATTTACCTGGGGAGATACAGCGTCTAATGGAGGCATTAAGAGAGCCTCGAACAAGCTATGGGGCAGCACCTACACAAGATGAAGATTATATATGTATATTAGGGCCTATACAACCTCAGCAGCTTTCAGCATTTTGTTTTGAGGTAGGGAGGGTATTCCCAGGGTCTTCTGCTGCTCTACTTGTTATTAGCCCTTTACCTATTGCTGCTTATGTTGATGCATGTCAGCAAGCGCTAAAATACTCAGGCTTACGTATTTGCATTCGAGGGGGCCCCAAAGGTGCTGCTCTTCCTTCTGCAATTCGAAGTGCATGCGCTGAGGCCCGTGCTGTCTTTGTTTTTAGTAATAGTAGGCCATATTCTCTTACAGGTCTCAGCAGCAGCAACAGCAGCAGCAGCAGCAGCAGCAGCAGAAATCCTAAAACAGCAGAAGGGCCTTTATTATCTGCAGGGTCGGGTGAGAGCGTTGAAACAAGAGAGCAAGAAGAAGATCAGGCTACGCTGCTTCGCTTTCTAGGTGCTAGAGCTGCTTGCTTTCCTATGAGGCCTATTAGTGTTCAGCTGCTGCACGACCATAGGAAGGGACTTGTCTTTGAAATGGGGGCGTTCACTACTCTATGTATATCTGAAGTTAAGATGCAGCTATTAGGAAAGAGCTGCGCTGGCTGCCCAGGCTTCTTACCTCTTGTTGGCTGTTGGTTTGCTTACTCTAAGCTGCAAAGGAGACAGTCTTGGAGACAGTATGCAGGTCTAAACAGACGAATAAGAGATAATTTTCAGCACTATGAAAGGGGCACCACGTACACCGCATATAGATTAGAGTTTCCGAGGTGTATGCAGGGTGTCTCCTTTCTAGAGCTTGCTCGCATTCTTTATCTGCAGCATCAGGTCTTCCTTATAGGCCTTATTACTTTTTCTAATCGTATTGCTTTAAACCCGTCCAAGTATAATGTAGGTGATGAGCTTGCTGCTGCATGCACTACAAACAGCAGCAGCAGCAGCAGCAGCAGCAGCAACGCGCCCTACCGCCATGCAGATGATCCTGCAGCAGCAGCAGCTGCAGCAGCAGCAGCAGCAGATGTTCCGGTGTACGCTGGGATCGTACTCGCTCCCAACCTCGAAGTTGTCGCCCGCCTCGCCTCCGCTAAAGACATCGCCTCAAGGAGGAGACACACAAAACCTACACAAGCAGGAATGCAGCAAACAGGTTAACGCACTTCTCCTGTTGCTGCCGTTGCTGCTGCTGTTGCTGCTGCTGCTGATGTTCCTCCTGTCTCTCTGTTTCTTTGTCTTCCTATTTCTATATCTCTGTATCTGTCTCTGCGTCTCTGCCTCTGTTTCTCTCTGTGTTTCTCTCTCTCTCTCTCTCTCTATATATATATATATATATATATGTATATGCATATCCATATATACATATATATATACATATATATATACATAAATATATATATATACTTATTTATTTATCTATCTACCTATCTATCTGTCTCTGTCTCTGTGTTCGTTTGTACTGTTGGGTGCTGTTGTTTTTCTGTCTCCTTTCGGGTGTATGCGCAGCTGGGCATTCTCCTTTTGGCTGTAGGCCTGGAGGTGTCCCCTCTTCGCATCCTTCTCGTCATAAGCTGCAGCCGCTGCACGAAAGCCCTTCTCTTCATTCTATTGAAGACAGCTCTGCTGCTTCTGCTGCAGCAGCAACACAGCCAACCCCAGCGGGAACTGTCTCCTTTGAGGCTCTAGCAGCAGCAGCACCTGCAGCAGCAACGCCAGCAGCACCCACAGCAGCAGCAACAGCAACAGCAACACCTGCACCAACAGCAGCAGCACTCAGATCGAACCCCAGGGGCACCGGGAGGCACATGACGTGTGTAGACTCTCTACGCGGCAGCAGCAGCAGCAGCAACAGCAGCAGCAGCTGCAGCATGGGGGCTGTTGGTGCATCACCAGGTGTACTGGGTGGGCGTGTGGGTGCTGTAGGTGGAGGAGCAGCAGGTCCATCTGCAGCTCCAGCAGCAGCAGCAGCAGCACCAGGAAGCAGCATGCATCATTCTCAGCAGCATCAGCAGCAGCCTCATGTATCTCCTGCATTACAGGTGCAGCAGCAACAGCAGCAGCAGCAACAGCAGCAGCAGCAGCATCTTGGTGGTTTGCGCTCTGTACTGTCTCTAAATGAAGCACGTAATGGGGTGTATGAGAGCCCCAATGCTGCATTTGTGTTAGTGTGCGGCTGGCCTCGGGGCCTTCGTATCTTTCTGCATTCTTTGCTGCAGAACGGTGTATATAATGTCTTAGTATTAAGCCCTCATCAGCCTAATACTGTGGGGCCTCTTGATCTTCAGCCCTATGCTCGCTGCTGCGCATATATTAAGGGCTCTGCATTGTCTATGACAGACTTAGTAAGAGCAGGGGCTTTAGAAGCTGCTGCTGTTGCTGTCTTCTCCTGTCCGCATGTCTCTTGGAGAGCTGACTTCAGCAGCAGCAAGCTAGATACTCAAGCTATCCTAGTAAGACGCACTATACTTGCTTTATATAAACGAGGGGGGCCCTTTCCTCCTCCTCAGGGTAGGCTTCCCCCTGTCTTGGAGGCAAGAAAGAAACAAAGTGATGCTGCTGCTGCTGCTGCTGCTGCTGCTGCTGCTGCTGCTGCTACAGCAGCAGCAGCGCCAGCAAAAACGCAACCAGCAGCAACAACAGAGGGAATTAATCCACCACATCCAGAAGCAAACGAAGCAGCAACAGCAGCAGCACTTGCTGCAAGCACCAACTCACACAACAACCAGCAGCAGCTGCAGCAGCAGCAACAGCAGCAGCAACAGCAGCAAGGGACAGGGCTCCTCCCAGACTATGTCCTCGCCCCAGAGCCGCCACCACCACCAATCGACTCCGAGACACTCCTACTGCTGCAGCAGCAGCAGCTCGAGGAGCAGCAACAGCAGCAGCAAGTTCGTAGAGGCCTATCCTACTTCGGCTCCCTTCTTCCTCGACACAGAGACCCCCAGATATTCTTGGATTTAAAAGACGTGAGTCTTGCTGCTGCTGCTGCTGCTGCTGCTGCTGCTGCTTCCTTTCCTTTTCTTGCTGCTGCTGCTGCTGCTTCCTGTCTTAGTGCTGCTGCTGTCTTACTGTTGCTGCTGTTAGCAGCGTGGAAGCTGCGGTGTTTGGAGCGCATTTGCTGCTGCTGTCCCTATCTTGACTGCCACCCACCAGCTGCGGCTGTTTGCGGAAGTGGCTGAAATTGCTGCTGCTGCTGTTGTTGCTGCTGCTGCTGTTGCTGCTGCTGTTGTTGTTGCTATTTGTGCCAGTGCTTCTGTGGCTGTAACGATCTTCCTGCTGCTTCTGCTGCCTCTTCAGCTCTTTCTTTGTTTCTGCTGCTGCTGCTGCTGCTTCTTTGTCCTTTCCACTGCTGCTGTTGTTTTAACGTTGTTCTTGCTGCTGCTGCTGCTACTGTTGCTGCTGCTGCTGCTGCAGTCCACGTTGCTGCAGTACTGCGACTTCACGATGGCAGACGCCCCCAACTACGAGGCAAATCCGTACATGCGGCCGCCTTGGCTGAGGTGAGGAGACAGCTGAGGAGACACTTAAGGAGACACTTAGAGATAAAGAGACAGAAGGAGACACTTAGAGAGACACAAAGGAGACAGAGGAGGGGACAGAGATAGAGGGAGAGAGGAGGGGACAGTTAAAGGAGACAGTATATGAAGAGAGATAGAGATGAAGAGACAGGAGGCGACGCATTAAGATAGACAAAGGAGACAGAGAAGGAGACACTTAAAGAGACAGTTACAGATAAAGAGACAGAAGGAGACACATAAAGAGAGATTTGAAGAGACACATAAAGAGGCGGAGGAGACAGACAAGGAGACACTTAGACAAGAAGGAAGGAGACAGATAAGGAGACACCTAAGGAGATGCATGCGGAGACAACTGCAGCGACAAGCAGAGTTATAGATAGAGAGACGCACGAGGAGACAGACGAAGCAAAGAACAGACAGAGACAAATGGAGACAATCAAAGACAGAGATGCACAGAAGGAGACAGAAGAAGCAGAATCAGCAACAAACGAAGAACAAGAAATAAAGGAGAAGGAGACAATAGAAAGAGGCAGTATAAGGAGACAAACAATACAAGGAGACAGTAGAAGGAGACAGTATAAGGAGACAGCATGAGGAGACAGCATATGGAGACAGTATAAGGAGACAGTATAAGGAGACAGTGTAAAGAGAAAGTATAAGGAGACAGAATGAGGAGGCAGTATAAGGAGACAGAATAAGGAGACAGTATAAGAAGAAGCAGAATCAGCAACAAACGAAGAACAAGAAATAAAGGAGATAAAGAGAGATTTGAAGAGACACATAAAGAGGCGGAGGAGACAGACAAGGAGACACTTAGACAAGAAGGAAGGAGACAGATAAGGAGACACCTAAGGAGATGCATGCGGAGACAACTGCAGCGACAAGCAGAGTTATAGATAGAGAGACGCACGAGGAGACAGACGAAGCAAAGAACAGACAGAGACAAATGGAGACAATCAAAGACAGAGATGCACAGAAGGAGACAGAAGAAGCAGAATCAGCAACAAACGAAGAACAAGAAATAAAGGAGAAGGAGACAATAGAA